>NW_026057580.1:59281024-59401488 GCF_023721935.1 Panthera uncia | reverse complement strand
CCCCCATCAACCCTCAGTTTGTTCTCAGTTTTTTAAGAGTCTCTTATGTTTTGGCTTCCTCCCTCTCTAACTTTTTTATTTTTTCCCCTTCCCCTCCCCCATGGGTTTCTGTTAAGTTTCTCAGGATCCACATAAGAGTGAAACCATATGGTATCTGTCTTTCTCTGTATGGCTTATTTCACTTAGCATAACACTCTCCAGTTCCATCCACGTTGCTACAAAGGGCCATATTTCATTCTTTCTCATTGCCAAGTAGTATTCCATTGTGTATATAAACCACAATATCTTTATCCATTCATCAGTTGATGGACATTTAGGCTCTTTCCACAATTTGCCTATTGTTGAGAGTGCTGCTATAAACATTGGGGTACAAGTGCCCCTATGCATCAGCATTCCTGTATCCCTTGGGTAAATTCCTAGCAGTGCTACTGCTGGGTCATAGGGTAGATCTATTTTTAATTTTTTGAGGAAGCTCCACACTGTTTTCCAGAGTGGCTGCACCGATTTGCATTCCCACCAACAGTGCAAGAGGGTTCCTGTTTCTCCACATCCTCGCCAGCAGCTCCTGATGTGTCCATTTTAGCCACTCTGACTGGTGTGAGGTGGTATCTGAGTGTGGTTTTGATTTGTATTTCCCTGATAAGGAGCGACGTTGAGCATCTTTTCATGTGCCTGTTGGCCATCTGGATGTCTTCTTTAGAGAAGTGTTTATTCATGTTTTCTGCCCATTTCTTCACTGGATTACTTGTTTTTCGAGTGTGGAGTTTGGTGAGCTCTTTATAGATTTTGGGTACCAGCCCTTTGTCTGATATGTCATTTGCAAATGTCCTTTCCCATTCCGTCGGTTGCCTTTTAGTTTTGTTGGTTGTTTCCTTTCCAGTGCAGAAGCTTTTTATCTTCATGAGGTCCCAGTAGTTCATATTTGCTTTTAATTCCCTTGCCTTTGGGGATGTGTCAAGTAAGAAACTGCTGCGTCTGAGGTCAGAGAGGTCTTTTCCTGCTTTCTCCTCTAGGGTTTTGATGGTTTCCTGTCTCACATTCAGGTCCTTTATCCATTGTGAGTTTGTTTTTGTGAATGGTGTGAGAGAGTGGTCTAGTTTCAATCTTCTGCATGTTGCTGTCCAGTTCTCCCAGCACCATTTGTTAAAGAGACTGTCTTTTTTCCATTGGATATTCTTTCCTGCTTTGTCAAAGATTAGTTGGCCATACTTTTGTGGGTCTAGTTCTGGGGTTTCTATTCTATTCCATTGGTCTATGTTTCTGTTTTTGTGCCATCCATCCTATAAGTTTCTATCATGTGCAGCTCTTGTTTAACATTTATTTACTGCCTATCTTCTTGGTTATAAGCCTCTTGAAACCAAGGATCATTTAATTTCATTGTTCAGTAACTACATGGTAACATGCACATCATAATAACTACTCAATAAGAGCAGCACCACCAGCAATATGTGATACACAATGTATGTACATTTGTGTGCTTTGAATATTAAAATAATAGTCTGGAGTGCCTGGGTGGCTCAGTCAGTTGAGCATCCAACTCTTGATCTCAGCTCAGGTCTTGATCTCAGAATCGTGAGTTCAAGCCCCACATGGGGTCCACGCTGGGAGTGGAGCCTACTTAAAAATAGAAAAAGTACATGGGGCGCCTGGGTGGCTCAGTTGGTTAAGTGTCCAACTTCAGCTCAGGTCATGATCTCATGTTTCATGGGTTTGAGCCCCACAACGGGCTCTGTGCTGATAGCTCAGAGCCGGGAGCCTGCCTCGGATTCTGTATCTCCCTCTGTCTATGCCCCTCCTCTGCTCATGCTCTGTCTCTCTCTGTCTCTCAAAAATAAATAAACATTAAAAATAAATAAATACATTTTTTAAGAAGTACAGTAATTTTCTGGACTGGTCAATATTCAAGTAGAATACTGATTAGGAAAAAAATAATGTTTATTTGCTATTAGAAAAAAATCCTCTATTAATTACATATGTATGATAGTCATGTGTATTCATTTGTTTATCCTTATTAACTATGTCATTGGTATGATTTTCAGGCACAAAAGTTGGGTAGAGAAAAAGTAATTTTCTTTATATCACCATAACTAAATTAACAGTTCTCAAGCCCCCATTTCTACCTCATAAGAGAAAAACATACACTGACCAAAGTAACCCAATCTCTTCCATTTAAACTAGGCCTCTCGGGGTGCCTGGGTGGCTCAGTTGGTTTAGCATCTGACTCTTGATTTTGGCCCGGGTCATGTTCTCATGGTTCAGTTTATGGGATAGAGCCTCACATTAGGCTCCATGCTGACAGACAGACAGAGAGGCTGACAGCCTCTCTCCCTCTATCTCTGCCCCTGCCCCAGGCCCCAGCTTGTGTACACACATACTCTCTCTCTCTTTCAAAACAAATAAACCTTGAAATAAGTAAATAAAAATAAAAAATAAATTTGGTCTCATAAGTTCTTGCCAGTCCCACTCAGCCCCTGGCTTCTGCTCCCTCTTTTCTCCTTGTCGGCATCTGGGCTGTGGAGTGACTTCCTTGGCACCACCATATAGGGCTTGGGAGAGGGGGATCTGGTTGTATGCCAGCCTCTGTTTTATCTGGCCTCCACTCAGTGTCCTAATTTGATTTGGGGCACAGTATCTTTGTTGTTGTATCTTTGCTAACGTCCTCAACCCTGACATTAACTTCAGCCATCAGTCCACATAGCCTTCATCCTACTTTTTCCAACCCCATGGCTGCCCACTAGGGGGCATTGACTCACGTTTCACCCTTTGGGGTTAAGGGGGGAAATGCTAACACACTTAGCTGCTTTTCACCCACACTGGTATTTGAGGGACTGGAATTTGAGGTCCTCTGGACCATCTGCCTGTACATATTCCCAACCATTACTAGTTTTTCCTTATTTTCCATCTTTTCATCTTTTTATTCCCCTAACTGGGAGACATATTCAACTTCATCCCTGCCTAGTGAAATTTTAATTTTTATATAATATTTTCAACTGGCAGGAACTCTTATTCCCCAAATCTTCCTATTGTATTTAATTGCCTCTTATTCTTGTTTCAGTGATGAAGTATCATCTCTCTGAGACTATTAATTATAGCTTGTTTTTAAGATTTGTCTTTGACCCCTTCCTTACTACAGGGCTCCCAAGACCTTTGTAAATTCCTAAGTGATAAGAGCATTAGTAGGATCTTTTGTATTAATGAGGTGATTCTGGGTGGGATCTAGACAGACAAGTTTACCCAGGAGGCCCAGCAATCCACCAGAAACAAGCAAATCTGCCAAAAAAATTTGTCTGGCTCTGTCAAGTTCATACCAGGAGGCTTGGGCCTTCTCGGTGGTGTTTTCCCTCTGTGAAGAAGCACTTGAGTTGGGATTCTCAGGATCATACAGTGAAATGCAAAAACACGAAGACTGACAAACACACTTTTATACCAACTGAACAACACTGGACATGGCTGAGATTTGCTTTCAACAAGGGCAGCATTTAGTTCCATGATGGGGAAGAGCCAACAGAGAGCATGTTCAGTTCAGTACAACAAATGTATGGTGAATAACTGTGCTGGACACTTAAAATCTGAAGATAAAGACAACTTCCTCTTTGTTCTCAACAATGGACATGCTGTGAAGAAATCTCCACTTCAAGGAAGAGTTTCATGAAAAATATTTTTTTAATGTTTATTTTTGAAAGAGAGAGAGAGCAGGGGAAGCAGAGAGAGAGGGAGAGAAAGAGCACAAGCAGGGGTGAGGCAGAGAAAGAGGGAGACACAGAATCTGAAGCAGGCTCCAGGCTCTGAGCTGTCAGCACAGAGCCCAATGTGGGGCTGAAACTCATGAACTGAGAGATCATGACCTGAGCAGAAGTTGGACGCTTTACTGACTAAGCCACCCAGGTGCCCTGGCCCCGCCAGTATTTGAACCCTGGGAGTCTGGCTACTAATTCCATGCTTTTAATTGCTTTGTTCTGTATCTTCTAAGACATTTACCTTTTGGCACTAAGTAGTAGTCCATACATGCGACAAGCTGGGGACAGCTTCTCTACTATTACCTGAGTTATAGTACCTCCTCCTGTGTCCCTCCTCCATATGCTTCCTTTGTCCTACTGTCTTCCCTCCCTGCCTCCTAATAGTGACTGCCTGCCAAGCCACAGGGAAAGCAGGAGGAAAGGTAAGGATTGGGTGTGGCTCTAGTCATACAGATTCCAGTAAGGAATTGTTAGGGCATTGAGGGTAATTAGGTGAGAGAGAGAGAAGAGAGATGGGAACTTGGAGCTGAAACCAAATCTCTGCTCACTTTATTTACCTTTTCAGTATTTTTGAGAGAGTACATCTAAAATCTGGACAGTACTAGGAGATACTGACTGATTTTCATTATAATACATGTTATCGTTAATGTTATGAAACCTTTGTAAATGTCTTAGAAACTGAGCCACCCAGGCACCCCCCCCCATGAAGAATAATTTTTATAGTTCAAACTAAATGTCCATATCTTACAGGACTGCCTCTAGGTTGTACCTACCCAAATATTTTTTACAATCCCCTATATATATAATCATTGTGATTTTAGAAGTATAACTAGGGCACCCGGATGACTCAATTGGTTAAGCGTCCGACTCTTGACTTTGTCTCAGATCATAATCTCATGGTTTATGAGATCAAGCCCTGCATCAGGCTCCAAGCTTACAGTACAGAGCCTGCTTGGGACTCTTTTCTCTCTCTCTCTCTGCCCCTCCCCCTGTTTTTGTGCACACACGTCTATGCACACACTCTTTCTCTCTCTCTTTCTCCCCCTCTCTCCCTCTCTCTCTCTCAAAATAAATTTTAAAAATAAAATAAAATAAAATAAAATAAAAGTATAACTAAATTCACGGGCCATGTGAAGCATGGTCATTTATGAATGAAGACTTAGAATACATATTTAGAATAGATTTAGTACATGTAGTCTTCATGATGTCTAGTCAACATCTTTTCTTATTCAGGTCCAGGAACCATCTCTCCATTCTTTATTGTCAAATGCACCATTGCTGGTCAATTTTATATCTCCCAATGAGAAAAAGTTAGCAGTGCTGTTATTACTCACAATAACATGGCTCTTCAGAACATATTTGCACTGAAACAATACAGATCTTGTCCCTGCAGTTTCTTAATACCATTAATCAATGATGGTTACATCTTTACCCATGACGCTGCTTCGTTTACCCTGACACCTGTGAATGCCAGCTTCCAAAGACTCTCAAAGTTTGTCACTATGCCTTATTGACAAATGCAAGTCCTACTCAGAACACACAAGAAAATTCACCTTCTGGCCATGAAAAATTCACTCTTCAGAATTTTACAGGATAAATGTAAAATAGTATCTTCCAATCCAATCTTCTCAGAACTCTTTAGGCCATGATCACTGCATTCTTAGAGCATGATCCCTTTCAAACTGTACTCCTGCCTTCCATACATGCCACCTGCCAAGAAGATAGGCAAAGGACACTTGGAAAAAGCATAAAGAATGGCTCCATTTGCTCAAAGAAATGTGCCCATCATTTGGCATGCCTTATAGTAAACTAGGGAGAGCCACACCTTGAAATCAATCTTATAAGCAAGAGAGGATGTTGATTGAAGGACCTGTTAAAATTGCAAGTTACAATTTTGAAAAGACATGGGAGAGGTCACTCCGGAGGGACTGCCTGACATGTAGCATAAAGCCTGCAGAGGAGATAGGGTCACAACCTAGGTGCCAAGTTCAGGGAATAGATAGGATATAGGATACACTGCCACGACCCCGCCACTCTCACCTTCAGGTGATGCAGCCAGAAGGCAGCCCCACAACCAGAACACAGATGGAGGCTGACACATGCACCCATACATGCCTAAAGGTTGGCAGTGGGCTATCAGTAGTCCAGAGTTTTGAACTCCTCCTGTGTCCACATGGCACTACTCTGTGAAAGAAATACCAGGCCAGCCAGCAGGGAAAAGGGAAATTAATTTCTGCTAACTAGCCCTCCTGCTGGGACAAAGGCCCAAAAATACAGCCAGTAAGCTCAAGCCCTGGAGCTTCTCTGGACACCTAGTCAACTTCATACATGGATGGTAGGAGGAGAGGGAGTAGAGGGTTAGAGACTGTCATGAAGAGAAAAACGGGACAGGTCCACATACCAGTCTGGGCAAGGACACCCAGAAAACATTTCAGAAAGACAGGCTTCCTAAGATCCAGGGTCCAGGGCAGGGACCCCACTTGCCCAGGTCTAACTGTTGGTATCAAACTAGGACTTGTCACTTAAAGAAAAAGTGGAGACTTTCTGATGAATGTGAAGCTTTTCTCAAAGAGCTGTGATTTATTCTCACAAATAACTATCCCATCTAGGGATCAGGGATAATATCTCATTCACTAATACCTGGTTCTTTAAAAAAAAAAAAAGTGTTTTCTATAAAAATCTCTTCTTTTTTTTTAAATTTTGGGATGGAATTAAGACTAAAATTAAAAAAATATATATTTAGTGAGGTTACCTTGGAGTCAAAGGGATGGATTGAAATCTTAGTTGCTTCATACGGGATATAGTTTGGGGGAATTTTATTCACTTCACTGAGTCTTTTTCCTTATCTGTAAAATGGGGATAATATTCCTCCTTCACAGACTCATAAGAATTAAATAAATGTCCATCAATGCACCTTACACAGCCCCTACCACATAAGGATCAATACTGTCTAGGTCTATTTTCTCTTCTTCTACAGAGGAGGGACTTTAATGAATAAAACAATATAAAGCCAAAATTAGTATTCATGTCACATTCAGTTTTGTCCCTAGCATGTGTCCCATTTGTTTTTCCATGTGTTGGTTCCTCACAATACTAATTAGGTCACATCAAATGTGCCGTAATTGACCATGGCACTTGTGCAGGTTTACATTTTCACACACAAAAACTGAAAATAAATTAATAACCAGCAATTTTGACAATTATGGTCAATTAATTTGTCAACATAACATTTGACATATATACTTTCTGTTTAAAAATAAAAACTGTATATTAAAATGCAGATTAGCAACCAACTATGAAGTTCTCATATTTTTCATATGAAAAAGGAACTAGAGATAAAAGGCATAAATTTCACTGTGGTATAATCTAAACTTTTATGCTTCATTTCCCACCACCCCCCAAAAAATCCTGTCAGTTCTCAGTAAGAAATCAAGTGTTTGTTACGTATTTTAATTTAAATTATTTGTAATACATTTTCCTTTTAATAGAAATGAAAAAAAAAGAAAATACGTGAGGGACAGGGATTGAGAGGAAAACTCTTAAAACAAAAACAAAATTGAGATATTTACCTTAATTATACAATTTAATAATAAAAATATTAAAAATCCAATAGAAAAAAATGAACAAAGGACATAGAGAGATAATTAACACAGGCAAATGTAGCTTGCTTAAAAACATATTATACCACTCAGTTCCAGATGAAAACCAGAAGATATTATTTTTTAAATATTAGTTTTATTTAAATTTTTTGAGGATATGGTATATCCAGCCATCTCATACACTACTGCAGCAGGTACAACTTTTTTGGAAATCGATTAATAATATTTAAAACCACTTCAAGGATATATTATCTTTGATATAGTGATTCCACTTCTAAAAATGTGCCTTAAAATAATTCAAAATATGGAAAGGCTGTTTACATAAAATTAGATTCCCACTATATTCTAAATAAAGTATAAAGAACCTAAATATTAAATAGCAGGAGTATTTTCATGTATATAATAGTACAACCATTCTGTTGCATTAACGTTTTATAAAGAGCAGGAAGTAACCTAGAAAGTTGGTAACCCAGGAATGTTTGATGGAAAAAAGCAAAATACAGAAGTATATATTTGCATTCATTTCCATTAAATTCATAAAATATATATGACACAGTAAAGAAATGACATAACATGAAGTAAAATGATTGCTATAAATTAGCATGTACGGTGATCTTCATTTATATTTCATATGCGTATTATGTGTTATTTGAGCTTTTACTTTCCAACTTTGCTACAATGAATTCACATTTAGAAATGAAAAAATAACAAATTCTTGTAAAATATGAATAGGAAAAAAATTAGAAAGAAATATCCCCAAAATACCAATGGTAGTTCGAGGGTGATGGGATTCAGTTTTTTTTTACTATGTGTCAATACATAGTGACGATGCTAAATCTCAACAATGGAGACTGGCCCTTCTGAAGCCCAGCGGTCTCCTGAGAGAAGCTGAGCATTCCTGAAGCCCTGACCTACCCAAGCCATGGCATACGCACTGCACTCTCCACCCAGTGGGATGACCTGTCTCCCTGGTCCAGAAGAAGAGAATCAAATGTCTCTTTCCATCGCCATCCACAGGCCAAGATGGAGACAAGGCTGAGTGTGTCTTTAAGAGCTTTGAAACAAGTTAATAACTGTATTTGATATGAGAGACCATTTTGAAATATAATGACAATAAAATATAAGAAAGGATTAATTAAATAAAAAGTAAAATAATCCGAAGAAAATTAGCAAATACACTCGCTTCTACATACCTGGTTTAAATACCCCTCTTCTAAACTGTAGGATTTAATTATGTTAAAAATAAGCTCAGTTAACGAATCTCTACACTAGCGAATACTTGGTAATAAAAAAAAAAAAATGAAAGAAACATGACAGATGCTCCCATGACCCTTTCCACTGATCTCCAACAATACTTCAGCAGAGCACAGGAGCAACAACTAAACTTTGCTATGAGTTATTATCATATTCCCTGGGCCCCAGGAACAGACCCAACAGTCTTATCACAGGTATTTTGAAAAGCATGAGCTCAACACCATGTAGCTGACACCATGCATCTGAGGCAGAACTGTCATTTGTGCTCACATGCAGCTGTCCCAGAGAATTTATGGTGCAAGCTTGTGGAAAGTCTACTTGTATAGTTACGTACTGTGTACCAGGCTCTTTAATTACATTATTTTACTTCATCTTCCAAAACTCCTAAGTGTTAATGCATGATACTCATTTTGCAAGCAAGGAAAGTGAGGCGTAGATAGGGCAAATTAACCAGAATTCAGCCTAAGAGTGTGGAGCTAAGATTTGAATTCACCCAAGGACATCCAGCTCCATAACTCTCACTCTCAGCTATAATGACATAATACCTTGATCTTTTTCTTTAACCAGAGATTAGCCCTTAATAAAGATCTAGACAGGGATAGTACTGAAATCTAGCCTCAGCTCTCATTGAAAGATAGGCCGATAAAGAATAGAATCTTTATTCCCTGATACTTATGAATATACAGACTCTAGTCATATTAAACTATGTACTGTTTCCCAAAAATGTACTATTTTCCCAAAATGTAGTATTTCCCAAAAGTGTGTCTGCTTGTAATGTTTCCTCCATCTGAAACACTTTACCCTTCTCAATATCTGACTAAATCCTGATCATCTTTCAGAGTTATTTTCAAATACCTCCTCTTTATTAATACCACCAAAGTGTTCTGTTTGCACCATTTGACATCCATATTTCGTTTGTACCATTTGATATATTCCGCTTTTTATTTTAATGATACTTCTAATTAGAACAGCAGCTAAGTCTTCTTCATGTTTGTATCCTCACAGCACCTGACTCCGACTGGCATTCCTCCATTGGCAAACAATTCTTAAAGGCAAACAAACCTTAAAGGCAAGGTGCAAAGAAATCAAACGTTTCCAAGTAAATTAACTGCATCAAAAACTCAGGGATATTTGTGGAAATACAAAAATGTCCAGCATAACAAGGTAAAAGCTATGGTGTCTGGCACTCAATTAAAAATTGCCATATATACAAACGAAGAGAAAAATCAATTAATTAAAACTAACCCAAAATTGGCAGAGATATTGACATTAGCAGACAAGGACATTAAATCAGTTGTTATGACTTTATTGCATACAAGGCAAGCTTCATGAGCATGAGACCTATGCAGTTACACAGAACCCAATCTTTAGAAGGATTTCACCCCCTTGGTTTAATGCTCTTCTGTCACCATCTTGAATCTGTATAATTTTTGAACAATGGGCTTCACATTTTCATTTTGCACTGGGCCTCCCAAATTATGTAGCCTACCCTGATTCTGTATATTCAAAAAGATTTTGAGACATGGAAGATATTTTCAAAGGTCCAAATTGAACTTCTAGAAATGCAAACTACAATGTGTGAGATGAAAAATACACTGGATGGGAATAATAGTAGATGAGACATTATAAAAGAAAAGATTAGAGATATTAAAGAAATAGCAATAAAAACAATTAAAAATAAGAGGCTCCTGGGTGGCTCAGTTGGTGGAGCATCTAACTGTTGATATCAGCTCAGGTCATGATCCCAGGGTCATTGGATTGAGCCCTTTGTCAGGCTCCACACTCAGCATGGAGCCTGCTTAAGAATATCGCGCTCTCTCTCTCTCTCTCTCTTGCTCACTCACTCCCTCTCCCTCTGATCCTCTCCTTCACTTATGCTATCTCTCTCCCTAAAATTAAAAAAAAAATGAAAAATGAAACAGATACAAAAGAGAATTTTTCAATGAACAGAACATTAGTAAGCTGTGGGAAAATCACAATAAACCTAACATACGTGTATTTTAAGTCTCTGAAGGCATAAAAGTGAAAGGCATAAAAAATATTTGAAGAACTAATGGCAGAAAATTTTCCAAATTTAATGAAAACAATAAGGCCACAGATCCAAGAATGTCAAAAACTCCAAGCACAAGAAACAAGGAAAACTCCATCATAATCAAATTGCTCAAAACCAGCAGTAAAGAGATAATCGGGGAAAAAAGCAATCAGAGATAAAGGACACATTATGAAGATAGAAATGAGGACCAGAATGACAGTAGATTTCTCATCAGAAACAATATAGGCAAGAATATAGTGGAATAGTATCTTGAAAAACTGAAAGAGAAAAGCTGTTAACTTGGAATTCTATAACCAGTGAAAATATCTTTCAAAAAAGAAGTGGGGAAAAAAAGACGTTTTTAAAATTTTTATTTATTTATTTATTTTGAGAGAAAGAGCATAACAGGGGAGGTGCAGGGAGAGAAGGAGAGAGAAAGGATCCCAAGCAGGCTCTGTGCTATCAGCACACAGCCAGATGTGGGGCTTGAACTCACCAACCGTGAGATCATGACCTAGGCTGAAACTGAGTCAGACACTTAACCGACTGAGCCACCCACGCACCTCAACAGACTTTTTGAGACATTCTAAAACTTAATTCACCAGCAATAAACCCACATTACAAGGAATGTTAAGTAAGTTCTTTAGGAAGAAGGAAAATGATATCAGATGATGGAAACGGGGGCTTATACAAAGTAATGAAAAGCAGCAGAAATAGCACCTATGTGGATAAATATATGTTTTTTTCTTATTATTCAAATCTTCTTAAAAGATAATTGATTTATTTTTTTTAATATGAAATTTATTGTCAAATTGGTTTCCATACAACACCCAGTGCTCATCCCAACAGGTGCCCTCCTCAATACCCATCACCCACCCACCTCTCCCTCCCACCCCCCATAAACCCTCAGTTTGTTCTCAGTTTTTAGGAGTCTCTTATGTTTTGGCTCCCTCCCTCTCTAACCACTTTTTTTCTTCCCCTCCCCAATGGTCTTCTGTTAAGTTTCTCAGAAAAGATAATTGATTTAAACAAAACAATAACAATGTAGTGTAGGGCATAAAAGATTTGTGGAAGTAAAATGTATGACAACAATAGCACAAATATTGGGAAGGAAGAAATGGAAGTATACTATGGTAAGGTTCTTATACTATATGTATAATATCACTTGAAAGTAGGCTGAAAGAAAATGTATATTATAAACTCTAAAGCAGACACTAAAATAACAAAACAAAAAACAATAGCTAATAAACCAACAAAGATAAAATTGAATCACAAAAAATATTTATTTAAACCAAAAGAAGACAGTCAAAAAAAAGGGAAAAGGGAATAAAGAACACATGGGACAAATAGAAAACAAACACCAAAATATAGGTTTAAGCCTAACCATATTAATAATCACATTAAAGTAAATAGCCTAAACCCCAGTTAAAAGCAGAGGTTGTCAAATTACATAAAAACATAAAACTTAAATATGCTGCCTACAAGAAAAATATTTCAAATATAAAGAAACGAATAGGTTAACAGTAAAAGTATGGAATATGATATACAATAACCCTAACTAAAATAAAGACAGTATGGCTATTTTAATATTAGACAAAGTAAATTTTATGACAAAAAAATATTGCCAGAGAATAAGAAAAAAAGGTCATTTCATCATGATAAAGTGGCCAGTTGGTCAAAAAGATATAAATGCATCTCACCACAGTTTCAAAATATATGAAGCAAAACTAATAAAACTGTAAGAAGAAACAGATTTACTGTCAGAGATTTCAAAACTTTTCTCAATAACTAATAGAACAAACAGACAAAAAAAAAAATCAGTAAAAGTATAGAAGATTTGAACGGCACTATCAAACAACTTGACCTAACTGACATTCATGAGATACCCTCCACCCAACAATAGCAGAGTACAGATTCATTTCAAGTACACTAAGAACTTTTACCAAGATAAACCATATTCAGGGCAATATTACAAATATTATAAAACAGAAAAGGATTCAAATCAAATAAAGTATATTCTCTAACAACAATGGAATTAAATTACTAATCAATAACAAGAAAATGTCTAAAAATTCCCCAACATTTATAAACTAATGACACACTTCTAAAGAACCCAAGGGGCACAATAAATCAAAGGGAAATTAGAAAATACTTTAAACTATGAGGACCTGGCTGGCTTAGTTGGTGAAGCCTGCAACTCTTGATCTCAGGGATGTAAGTTCAAGCCCTACTTTGGGTGTAGAGATTAATCAAAAATTTAAAAAAATTAAAGTATTTTAGGGGAACCTGGGTGTCTCACTCAGTTAAGCATCCAACTTCTGCTCAGGTCGTGATCTCACAGTTTGTGAGTTTGAGCCCCACATCGGGCTGTCTGCTGTCGATACAGAGCCCGCTTCAGATCCTATGTCCCCTCTCTCCCTGTTCCTCCCCCATGCCCATGGACTCTCTCTCTCTCTCAAAAATAAGTAAACATTTTAAAAAATTAAAATAACAAAATATTTTTAACTAAATATAAATGAAAGCACAACATATCTAAATTTGTGGATGCTGGTAGCCCGGTACTTTGGGAATACTTTTAAAGCAATAATCACCTAGATTAGAAAGAAGTAAGATCTCATATTCTACCTTAAGAAATTAGAAGAAGAAGAGCAAATTACACCTAAATTAAGTGAAAAGAAAATAATAAAAATTAGTACAGAAATCAGTGAAATATAAAACTAAATTATAACAGTGAAAATCAATGAAGCCAAAAGCTACTTTTTAAGAATATTTTTTAATTGACAAACCTTGAGCCAGACTAATAACAAAAAGAGAATAGACAGTAATGAGAGAAATGAAATCATTACCAATTCTATGGATATTAAAACAATAATAAGGGAATATTATTCCTTGTAAGACAAAAACTACAAAAGCTCATTTATAAACCCAACATGAGAGCACCCAAATACATAAAACAGTTAATAACAAAAAACATAAAGGAACTAATTGATAATAATACAATAATAGTAGAGGACTTTAACACCCCACTTACATCAATGTACAGATCATCTAACAGAAAATCAACAAGGAAACAATGGCTTTGAATGACACACTGGACCAGATGGATTTAACAGATACATTTAGAACATTCTATCCTAAAACAGTGGAGTACACATTGTTTTCAAGTGCACATGGAACATTTCTCTAGAATAGATCACAAATTAGGCCACAAAACAAGTCTCAACAAATTCAAAAAAAGTGAAGTTAAACCATGCATCTTTTCTGACCACAATGCTATGAAATTAGAAATCAACCACAAGAAAAAAATATGGAAAGAGAAAAAACACATGGAGCTTAAAAAAATGCTCCTAGGGGCGCCTGGGTGGCTCAGTTGATTAAGCGACTCTCTCTGGCTCAGGTCATGATCTCACAGTTCGAGGCTTCCAGCCCCGCATGGAGGTCTGTGCTGACAGCTAAAAACCTGGACCCTGCTTTGGATTCTGTGTCTCCCTCTCTCTCTGCCCCTTCCCTGCTCATGCTCTGTCTCTCCTTCTCTCCAAAAATAAATAAACGTTAAAAAAAAATATTTTTTTTAAACATGTTACTAAACAATGACTGGGTCAACCAAGAAGTCAAAGAAGAAATAAAAAATTACATGGAAACAAATGAAAATGAAAACACAACAGTCCAGAATCTTTGGGATAAGCAAAAGCTGTTCTAAGAAGGAAGTTTATAGCAATATAGGCTTACCTTAATAAGAAAAATCTCAAAAACAACCTAACCTTACATCTTGAGGAGCTAGGAAAAGAACAACAAACAAAGCAGAAGGAAGAAAATTATAAAAATTAGAGCAGATAAATGATATAGAACCTAAAAAAAAAAAAATAGAACAGATCAATGAAATCTGGAACTGGTTCTTTGAAAAAAATCCACAAAATTGATAAACCTTTAGCCAGACTCATCAAGAAAAAAAGAGAAAGGACTCAAATAACAAAATCACAAATGATTTGTGAGGACAAATAACAACCAACACCACAGAAATACAAACAATTGTTAGCGAATATTATGAAAACTTATTTGCCAACAAATTGGACAACCTAGAAGAAATGGTTACATTCCTAGAGACATATAACCTACCAAAAATGAAGCAGGAAAAAATAGAAAATTTGAACAGACCAATTATAGACAATGAAACTAAATCAGTAATTAAAAAAAAAAAAAAATCTCCCAACAAACAAAAGCCCAGGACCAGATGGCTTCATGGGATAATTGTACCAAACATTTAAAGAACAGTTAATACCTATTCTTCTCAAACTTTTCCAAAAAATAAAAGAGGAAAGAATCTTCCAAGTTCATTCTACCAGGCCAGGATTACTCTGATACCAAAACTGGATAAGGCCACAAAAAAGAGATCTACAATCAGATATCTCTGATGAACATATATGCAAAATTCCTTAACAAAATATTAGCAAACAGAATTCAACAATACATTTAAAAAATGATTCACCATGATTAAATGGCATTTATTCCTAGGATGCAGCAGTGGTTCAGTATTCAAAAATCGATCAATGTGATACATCATATCAACAAGAGAAAGGATAAAAACTATATAATCATTTCAATAGATACAGAAAATTTTTGACAAAATACTACATTCATTCATGATAAAAACATGGAACAAAGTAGGTTTACAGGAAACATACTCCATCATCCCCTATGATCCAGATATCACACTACGGGGTATTTCACCAACGAATACAAAAACACTAATTCAAAAGGATACATGCAATCCTACGTTTATAGCAGCATTATTTACAATAGCCAAATTAGGGAATCAGCCCAAGTGCCCATTGATAGATTAATGAAGAAGAAGTGGTATATATATATATATATATATATATATATATATATATATATATATATAAAGAAATATTACTCAACAATTAAAAAATGAAATTTTGCCATTTGTAACGACATAGATGGAGCTAGAGAATATAATGCTAAGCAAAATAAGTCAAGAGAAAGACAAATACCGTATGATTTCACTCATATGTGGAATTAAGAAACAAAACAAATGAGCAAAGGAAAATAAAAAGAAGAGAGAAAAACCAAGAAACAAACTCTTATCTATAGAGAACAAACTGAGGGAGGTGGGTGAGGGAATGGGTAAAATAGGTGCTGGGGATTAAGGAGGGCATTTATAAGGACCATTGTGTGATGTATGGAATTGTTGAATCACTATATTGTACACCTGAAACTAATATAATACTGTATGTTAACTTTACTGGAATTAAAATTAACAGTTAATTTTTAAAAAACTACAAAAGCTCACTGAAAAGAAATAAAAAAAGGACATTCAGTGGAAATAAATGAGTATGAACCTCCAAAAATCCTCTCCTCTGAAAAAGCAACAAGAATATTGGCAAAAATCAAAATGTCAGGGGCACCTGGGTGGCTGTCAGTTAAGCTTCCAACTCTTAATTTCAGCTCAGGTGATGATCTCATGGTTCGTGAGATCAAGCCCTGCATCGGCCTCCAAGTTGATAGCACAGAGCCTACTTGGGGTTCTCCCTCTCTCCTCTCTCTCTCTCTCTGCCTGCTCCCCCTGCTCACCTGCTCCCTCTCTCAAAATAAATAAATAAACATTTTTTTAATTCGACATTTCACTGCTATGGAAATAACCAAAGGCTTGTCATAATCTGCAGAACATTTATTCAAGAGAAAAGGCTGAATATCAGTAAGAACAGTGAGCTTTGTAGCATTTTAACTTGCTCTATTTCCCACCCACCCCCACTTTCCACAGTTCTGCAGTAGCCTTATAAATTTAACAGACCACAATTACATCTGAAAGTCACTAGCGAGGACAGAATAGGTCTGGGGCTCCTCCAAAGCTCCCCTCCAAGAACATTATCATTATTTTACCTGTCTTGTGGTTCCCTGGAAGAACCCACTCACAAGGTTTATCTTTATTTGACTTGACTCTGAGCCTACCTACTGCAGTCTTTTCTCTCAGGGCATTTGTCAAGAAAAGTCAGCAGCAATTGTTTGACATCATGGCTGCCTGATCCAGTAGATTACAGTTGGGAAAAAAGTCTGCTAATCAAAAAGCTTAAAAGGGAAGCTGGGGAATGATGTCCATAGGGGATTTTATGGACTGAATTGTATCTCCCCAAAATTCATACATTGAAGTCCTAACCCCAGTACCTTACACTGTGATTGTATTTGGAAATAGGGCCTTTAAAGAGGTAATTAAGGTTAAATGAGGTCATAACGTTAGGACCATAATCCAATATGACTGGTGTCCTTATAATAAGAGGAAGAGACACGAGGGGTGTGCATACACAGAGAAAAATACCACATGAGGATATAATGAGAAGGCAGCCATCTGCAAGACAAGGAGGGATGCCTCAGGAGAAATCAAAGTTGCCAATAACTTGCTCTTGTACTTCTCACCTCCAAAAGTAAGAAAAATAAACTTCTGTTGTTTAAGCAACTGAATTTGTGGTGTTTGTTATTGTAGCCCTAGCAAACTAATACAGGGGGCTTTGAAAAGTTCTGACATACCAGGATATCTAGAAGACCATGCATGTGTTAAGTGTTCCCATGCACAGAGCCATGTACATGCTCAGGAAAGACCTGAGGAGTCTATAAACTCTCATCTCTAGCAGACTTTGAGACTCTGCACAAGGAGTAAAGGCTAAGGTAAATTGAAAATTGCCTGAGTGTTGAAGGCATGCCTCAACATGCACACAGGATTCCTCAAGAAAGACAGGAGATTTATTGGTTCCAGACATTTAAGAAAATCACGATTCCAATACTAGCTGACCACTAAACTGAGTAGAAATTTCAGTGGCCACACAACAAAGAATAAAGACTTTATAGAATTTGCTCATAAAAACCATTAAACAAGCAGCAATAATGACAAACCTTGGGGCAAGGTGGGGAGGAAGTAGGAAAATTTGATTTCCAAAGTTGTAACATTATATTATTTAAAATGTATAAATTTCAACAAAAAATTACAAGACATATAAATTAGAAAGTTTTCACATAGGGGGCATAAAAAAAAGACCATGCAAAATGTTGGCAAGAATGCAGAAACTCTCATACACTGCTGGCAAGAAAGTAAAATGACATAACCACTTTGGGAATCAGATTAATAGTTTCTTAAAAAGCTAATCAACCTACCATACAATCCAGAAATTTCACTCTAAGAGAAAAGGAGCATGTACAAAGACTTGCCCACGAATATGTACAGAAGCTTTACCTGTAGATGAAAACTGGAAACAACTCAAATGTCCTTCAACAAGTGCATAAATTATGATAATCTACATAATACTCAGCAATAAAATAAATGACCTTTTGATGCATGCAACAATGTGGATGAATCTCAATATAATTATGCTGACTGAAAGACGTCAGGGAAAAAAAGTATTGAATGATTCCATTCATATAAGTTCTAGAAAATGTAAACTAATCTGTTGTGACAAAAAGTAAATCAGTGGTTGCCTGGGCATGGGGATTAGATGGGGAAAGATGGGAAGGAGGTATAACAAAAGGGCATGTTTAGGAAACTTTTTAGGGTGATGAATATGTTATTAACAAGCTTGGTTGTGGTGATATTTCACAGGTGATTCACATGTCACAATTTAATAACTGCACAGTTAGTATGTGAAGTTAATTTTACGCCAATTATACCTCAAATAAAGCTATTAAACATATATTTAGCAACATCTTAAGGAACACTCTGCACTTCGATCAAGATCCATCTTTTAGCAAATATAAATCCATATTTCAAACAGAAATTTTTATGGTTTTCTTATGGATTGTATCATAAAAATCTTATGGAGTTTATTCAAATTTTTACATCATAATAAAGCTGACAAAGAACTCCCAGTATGAGTAGAAATGTCATTTCCCCCACTTGGGCTCTGGTCTGCACCACATGTACTCATTCAGGGACTTAGGATAAAGGTAGAGTGGTTAACCACCCAAAGGAAGCTCTTCTCATCACAACAACAAATACACAAGAGAGCATTTTAAATCCTTTTTTGTGGGGTACCTGGGTGTCTCAGTCGATTAAGCACCCAACTCGACTTCAGCTCAGGTCATGATCTCATGTTTGTGAGTTTGAGCCCCACATCAGACCCTGTGCTGATGGTGCAGAGCCTGCTTGGTTTTCTGTCTCCCTCTCTCTCTCTCTGCCCCTCCCCTGCTTGCTCTCTATCTCTCTCTCAAAATAAATAAAAATAAAATTTTTTTTTAAACCTGCATTTTGTGTCACATCTACTAACATCTCATTGACCAAAGCAAATCATGCTGAGCCCAAAGTTAAGAGATGGGGAAGTACACTTCTCCCATGGCAGTGGTAAAAATGAAATGGACATTTTTTAATGCTTGTATTAGTAATCTACTGCAGTCCCCTCTTTTTCATAAAATCTATGCCCTTCCACATACAAAATATATTCTCTCACATCCAACACCCCCAAAGTTTTAGCCAAATTATGACATCAGACTCAAGAATCAAGATTTGCATGATTGACTCATGTTCAGTTGCAGCTCCTCTTGCTCTGGAGACCTATGAATTATAATGACAAGTTTTCTTTTTCACATATTCCACATGCAATAGAGAAACAACATATCTACATAAATACTCCCTTTTTTATTTTTATTTTTTAAATTTTTTATTTATTTTTATTTATTTTTGAGAGAGAGAGAGAGTGCAAGCAGGGGAGGGGCAGACAGAGGGAGACACAGAATCTGAAGCAGACTCCAGGCTCTGAGTTTTCAGCACAGAGCCCAATACAAGGCTCGAACCCACGAACCATGAGATCATGACCTGAGCTGAAGTCAGACGCTTAATTGACTGAGCCACCCAGATGCCCCATAAATATTCCCTTTTTAAACAGGAGGAGTACAAAGCACATAGCAACCACTGGACAATAGAAATCCTGAAATCCCACTCAGCAAATGTTGTCAGGTTCATTTATCTTGAAGACTGAGAATGTTCTTTGAGTAGGCTCTGCTCTGACCCTTCTTTGTTCATTGTTTTCCATGGCTCTCAATTCTGACCTTTGAAAAATTCATCCTCTTCTATATTTCCCTTGGCAAATTCGAGGAGGACACTAAGCAATATGTCCTTTGGGGCAGCTGAACATCCTGTTTGTAGAATGTGGGGGCCTTATTTCTGACAACCTTAGTCCAGAGAGTGTTGATATGATTTTGTCAATACAAATATCTCAAAAATTTTGTGGGTTTTCTATGTGTTTGATTCCAGGGAACTCCATGTGCCAAAAAACACACTCTCATTCCTTTTCAACATAGGTCTTTCTCTCTCTACACTTAAACATTGGTTTTGGGCATATCAGGCTGATGTGGAATCATGCTTCTACACTTTTTAGAAGACCTTTTGTCTTGATGAAAGCTTCAAGCAAAATATGTGTAATGAAAGACCAGGGTTTTTTCCACAATTTCACAATTATAGATGGATACTCTTGTAAAATATAAAAAAAAAAATGCCACAGCAATGTTAAATTTCTATAAAACTGTCCAATACTGCATCTTCTTAGCTTGATCTAGCCCTTGCCTACCTCTACAACATCACTCTTCCTAACTCCTTTCAGCTCATATCTTTGCTCCAGCAATTGTAGCCTTCTGTTCTGCTCTTTAAATATGTCAAGTCATTTCTGCCTCAAAGGTTTTGCACTAATTGTCCCCTAAACTGGGACATGCTTCCCTCCAAACTTTATCCATCTAATTCCTTCTTACAATTCAAATATCAACTGAAATATCATCTCCTCAAAGAGACCCTTTCTAACTCTGATTAAGATAACCACCAGTAACTCTCTACCATATCATTCTGCTATATTTTGTTTATAGTACTTATTACTGGCAAATATTTCTTATATGTTTGTAGCATTTTTTATGACTCTATCCCACACTGTAAAAGACAAAATCCCACTAAGATCTGTAAAAGACAAAATCATGTGTATCCTAGAAGCTTTATCAGTGACCAAAGTTCTCTTGATTAAGTAAATGAATGGTGAACAAGTAGGCAATTTAAAATGTGAAATGTTGGGGCTGCCTGGCTGGCTTGGTCGTTTGAGCATCCGACTCTTGATTTCAGCTCAGGTCATGATCTTGGCTCAGGTCATGATCTCACAGTTCATGGGTTTGAGCCCCACACCAAGCTCCACACTGACAGTGTGGAGCCTGCTTGGAATTCTCTCCTTCTCTCTCTGTCCCTCCCCAATGTGTGTACACATGCACTCTTTCTCTCAAAATAAATAAATAAAATTTTCAAATGTGAAGAGTTGAACTAAATAGATATGGATCTAATGATGGATGGATGGATCTGATGCATAGATAGATGGAAAGATATACACATATAGTTAAAGGTCATCAGCATATATAAGTGCTAATTGAAATAATGAGTTAGAGTTCTTAAGAGTCTAACTTGAGAATAAATGTCAGGATAAAGCTCTAGAAAATATCAACATTTATTCCCAGGGGCAGGGAGAAGAAAAGGAACTAATGAAGGAACTTGGCAGGAGGGGGGGAAGGGAAATATCAGAATAGTAAAAAAGAAAAAGAAACAACAAACAAACAATGAATGGTTGTGTTCTAGAAACCAACGAAAGTTTTAAGAATCAAGGTGTGACCAAAAATGTCAAATACTGTGGGAAAAACAGGCTAGAGAATGAGCAAAGACTTTCAGATTTGGCAATTAGGGAGATATTAAAAAACTGATGGGTTCTGGGGCAGAAGTTTTAACTCAGTCCGAAGAAAGAATAGAGGTGATGAAATGGGAAGCAAAGGTACTCTTAAGATATTAGGCTGTTGGATTAAGGCACTGGTCCAGCTGGAAGGCAATCAGAGCCTGAGTGGTAGTCTGGATGTGTAGGAAAGGTGGGTCTTTGGCAGATGAAAAGAAAAAAAACCAAAAAACAAGAATTAGCTAAAGCAGGTTTCTGGTTATTAGGGAGAAGAAAACATCAAAAAGTGGGTTTTGGTTGTTTTAAGTGCTTTGTCCTACATGATTTCAAGTTATCAATTTTCCCCGATGAACATTGAAAGCTAAAGCAATCATGATCTCACAATGACAGACAATCTGGTGAGCTCAGGCACAATCAATTGACAAACACAAGCATCTTAGTTAACCACAAATTTTGACTCTCTATTGGGCTGTCACAAGGGTTAAAAGAGAAAATATGTACAAAAGTACATTTCCAGCTATAAAAGAAATACAAATAGAAGGTATTATTTAGGCTCTACGTGGTTAAATTATTAGTTCAGAGAATTAGAAGCCTGTGTCCACAACCATCTTTGCTGAATAACGAGTCTCTTGGCTGCCAGAGGCCTGACACATAGAGCAGGCAGAAAAACCATTGCATTTCTTGCTATCAGTGCCCTAGAAATAAGTCCTGGTTTCTGGTGAAGAGCACAGGCAGTGCCTGCCAGGCCTGTCTCCACCACTGCATCTCTTGAGATTTGGGACAGAGTTGCTTCACTGGCCACAGGTCATTTTAATCATAGTAAGAAAAAAAGTCAAGGGGAAATTCATCCATCAGTTAATCTCATCAATTTTTCTGAGCACCAGTTATAGGTAAGGCCTTGGTCTAGGCAAATTTTTGTGATTGAAAGAATATGAAATTTGGTCATATCAAACAGATCTGAGTTCAAATTATCTGCACCATTTTGATCAGCTATACAATCTTCAGCAAATCACCTCACCTTTCTATCTCTCTGTGTCTTCAGCTATTAAAATGGAGATAATAGTACCTATCAAGCAGGACTGTTTTCAGAATTAAATGAGGTGATGCACCTTTTGGGATGAGCACTGGGTGTTGTATGGAAACAAATTTGACAATAATTTCATATATTGAAAAATAAATAAATAAATAAATGAGGTGATGCATCCAGACCCCCAGTACAGCTCTAGCTTAGAGCAGGTGGTTGGCCAGTGAACTCATTATTTCACTAGGCAATGTGGGAGATAAGAGCAGAAAACAGCATGATAAAGTCTATGTACATAATGGGAAGAGGATGTGATGGGGCCCCTAACAGAAATAAAAACCAAGCACTATATATGTTCACAGGAAGGTAAAATTATACCACACCTATGGTTATGAAAGAAGCAACATTCAAGACAGGCATTGAAAGGTGAAAATGGACTTGAAAAATGAAAATGGCTTTCTCTTGAAGGGAATTCAAAGTCTTACACTAATGTGTCCCCAAGACCATCATGATAGAGGGCAGACATGTGGAAGTAGGGTGCAAAGGACACTAAGAAAACCAGGAAAGTGAAAGGTGATACAAGTCCTTTCATAGTATCTCTGGAAGAATGAGACCCAGACACTGTGGCAAAATTAATTACAAAATAAATGCAATTTCAGCTTTATGCTTAACAGTTTCTTTTCTGCATGTATTAGTGGAAGTAGAAATATTATTTGGAAAAACATAAAATCATTATACCTCATTCTTTGAACCGAAGTCAAAATGAGAGCTACCATTAATGTTAGCATGTTTTTCAAATTCTACGTGGAATTGGATGCATCGTGCTCCAATGGAATTCTGAAATGAGGTCAACTTCTGGCAGGTCACACGACTAACTCTATTAAGCCACTGTTCTGTGATCGGCTCCATATGCGTCACCCTTCTGCTGGGTAATTTTGTGCTTAGTCCAAAGACATTATGAAAAATAGCAAAATCTTGGTATATTGTCAAAGGTCAGAAAGTATTATAAAAATCAAGATACAAATGTATAATTGGTTCAAAATCTGAGAACAAAATATCACCTCACTTAGAGTTTATCATAAAATTATTTTAGTCCTCCCAATGAAAGTCACCGAGGGAAAAAAAAAATCTCTCATTGCAAAGCATGAGCCTTGATTGCATCTTGGATCAGGACAAAATTGAAATAGATAAAAGAGAAATTGGAGTTAATTGGAAAAAATGAAAATATGGAATAGTTATTTTATGGACTTACTGTTCATTTCTTAAATATGATAATGGTTTTCAAATTATTCAGGAGAATTTCTTTATCCTGAGAAAATGCAAGTGTCCTAACATCTGCAACTAACTTAATTTTAATGGCTCAGAAAAAAATTACATATATACAGAGATATTTACATTGTATATACGTATAAATGCATATATACACAGAGAGATAAAGATAGGGAGATAGAGTCCTCAAATGCGGCAAAATGTTAACAATTGTTGAATTTAGGTGAATATAGGTATTCATTCTATTCTATCAACTATTCCTTATATTTGAAATTTTTCAAACTAAAAAGCTGGGAAAGTAAAAATATTCTATTCTCTATGACATCTAATTTTAACTCAAACGGGATGGCAAGGATTACAAGAAATCTGCTCAAATGATAAATAGAGGAGATTCATGAACATTTGATGCATGCTTTCTAGATAACTACTAGATACGCCTGGTGAAAAAAATCTGAAGTTGAAAATGTTGTACCCTTCATCTTCCCTGTGCTGCACTGGTATTACACTGCTATGCATACATTCATTGATAGAGTTTGGTAATAAATCCCAAGTTTGATGTAACCATCTATCTCTGTGTCATGCGAATAATTTTTGTGTTGATATTTTGGTTTTCATTTTGCTATGAAGCCATCATTTACACTAAAGTATACTACTAGTTCAACAGAGATCAGTCTTTCTAAGAGAAACCAAAACTATCCACAAATAGATGTTCTTCAACAAAGAGCCTAAAAATTAGGATTAAGTGAAACCATAAAACCAGGGAGTTTATACAACAAATGTGCAGGAGAGAGGAGAGACCTGGAGCGTAACATTCCACATCGTAGGCCGTTTTTATGCCACAATGCAGTTCCAGCTACACAGCACTATAAGAGTCATTGCGTAAAGATTCATTAGTGCATGCAAATAGTCCTCCAGGTACGTATTCCTTTTCTGCACAGCAATCAATGTTACTGGTAAACAGTACGAGCAGATATAATTGCTTCGTCTATACAGTTTTACCTATAACATAGTGTTTCAAGTTACTCCAGTTTATCTAAAAACTCAGGGATCAAGTTTCTGAATTCTTTTTACCACAGAAAATGAATTTCAATTAAGGAAGTAGACATACATTAGAATAAAATACTCTTTGGGGGCAAGGATATAAAGGTCAGAAGAGTAATGTTTTATGACAGTATTCCAAAATTCTCTATATTCACTTTGAAATGTATAAACATAAAAATTATACAATAGACTCACATAAATTACCAGGCTAATGTGCAGTGAATTTGAATTTTGTTTAAAACATCTAAATATGCAATGAGTGAGCAAATGTATCATACAGTGTTTATGATATAAATTATTAAAAAACAAGATGATGTGATTTTCCATAAATTAATGTTCATATCTTTTTATTAAATTATCAAAGATAACTCTTACATGTAAGAGCTGAGAAGGGGAGTACACAGAAACTTTATGCAATTTCTCCAATTTTGTTCAAAAAATAAACTCAGTCTAGATAGAAATCCTTCACGAAACTCCTAGAAATGTAAATCTAGCTAGCAGTCTGACTGCCTGCTGTTTGCATATATGAACATACATCACGTTCCCTTACTCAGGACCTCCTTTGTCTAGAGATGTCAGTGTCTTCAGAGTGCATACTTAACATTTCAATAATATTTTATTTAGTTGGAAAAATCATAAGATGAGAAGCATCCCAAAATAAAATGATCTGAACCAGAAATTTATGATTTCCTTTCATAAGCAATGTTCAAGCAAAGACCAGACAACCTCCTAATTGTAGGGTTGTGGTGGGCACGTAAGTACCAGATGGGGGTTGGATCAGATCCCTTAAAACTCTGTAAATCTGTCACCTTATGATTCTCATAGGTTTAAAGATATAAAGAGGTGTGGTGTATTTTTGTGGTTTTCAAAGCCTAGGTATGTTTCATTTTTAGAAGATGCAAAAGTTACCTCCATTTTCTAACTTGTATTTCTTTTCTGGAAAGGGGATAATCTTAAAATGGTCTTCCCTGGTAAGCATTTGATATTCACTGTATCCATTTGGAGAAAAATAGATATGATAGTTTCTTATTTCACAATGATAGCATATTATAATGGTGTTAGAAATACATTAACACACTGTGAGAGCAGACCTCTGACCTGCAGATAGTGACATACGTGGATTTATAAGTGACTGAGATAAATGGTCTGCTATTGCCGAGGAGTAAGTGAAAGATACTTCCTCTACTGGTTTTGGGAAGTGACTATCATTGAACCAATAGAGCTTGAACAGGAAACCTGGATAACGTATTGTTTCCTTACAAACACTTTAAGTCAACTTTCAATATACCATTTTAATTTTGGAATTAAAATTTGGAAGGAATTTTGGAAACATTGCTTTGCTCTGACTATCCAGCATCAGCATAGTTCATATAATGTCAGTTTCCCTTATTCCACACATACCTCTCACATTTGCCAAATTCAAGGTTTTACCAAATAAAAAAAAAAAAAGTAAGTCTTGATGGACAGTCAAGATTAAGAATATATCTGCGTACACTAGAAGAAAAGCATGCTGATATGAAGTGAAAAGTATGATTATCCTGGATCACTCAAAGGTCTCAGTTGCTTGAAAATCATTATGATGGAGTTTTTCACCTTTCATATTGTTTATCTACAGCCAGGGAAAGGATAAACCACTCAGCCCAGATAGGTTACTGGCCCACAAGACAATGATTCAACTGACCATCCAGAGATTTCATTCTGTTTCTACCTGGTCTTTGAATATAGGCAACTGCTCCGGCAATTTTCTCTCCATGTGCATAATGATTTGGGGATTTTGTTTTTAACATTTCATTTGTAACTGTTGTCAGTTTTTTCTCTATAATAATTCTCTTAATTTTTTCCTCAAAGTCAAAACTGCTAAATTAATTCTAAATTGCCATTTTTTATATCTAACATTTCCATGGAAGAGTCAAAACTACCTGAAATTTTAAGAAAATGCATCAAAAATCTGCTTAGTTTGGCTTTCTGACAACATAAGTGACTTCATTTTCCACTCAACAATTCATCAACATTTTTACCTCAAAGATAATTTTCATGAAAACTTTTATTATAATATCTCATATTTTTATTTCAAACTGCTATGAAATTCCAATAATTTCTACATACCTCTATAAGTTGTTATAAATGCAAATATACATTCATATTCTAACTTCATGAAATGTTCATTGCACTTATTTCTATGGAAACAAAAAAATAAATTTTTATTTCATGTCTTGTTCATACTTATTATTTCTGTTCAGAATTCATAATAAATAGATGTGCTACCATCTAAACGCTATATATTTAGATAATCCTAGACACATATTACTGCATACTAAACAAACTTAAAATCATTTTACTGTATTTTCAATTTTAGGTGTAAAACCAAGAGGATGATAATAAGATGCTAACATTAGTATTTAGGACCAACATGCATGCATACAATATATTCAGACACTGATCGTATGTTATTTGAAATGATCAATTCCCAACCAATACCATAGTAGAAATTTTTTTCTTCTAAGACATTGTCAGTAGCTGTCATTCAAGGCTAGAGCTTACTAATGAGAAGTGGAAATTTTGGTCGCATTCAGATACCAAAAGACATTGACCATTATGTGAGAATTTGAATACTCCTTATACTCATTCCCAACTCAAAAATTTATATCCTGGTTTATAAGGTATTAGATTCAGAATTTTTTATTTCCTTCCTTGGATACTTAAACACCAACCATAGACAATCATGACTTGATAATTTTAGAAAATAATAAAATTTTAAAACAATTGTATATTTAAGAAACATACTATTCATGTTACCAATAAGAATAAGGACATAAGTCATATTCATTTAAGAACCAATATTTGTTACTTTCATCTATATTTCTCAAGTATCCTGTAAGAAATTACTTTTTTGAATATATTTCTTAATATACTATTTAAGGACTAGAATACATGCAACTCAAAAGTAAGATTATAAAAAAAGTAAGATTACCACCGTGAAAAAAGTTCTATCATAAGACTGTGAGATTCTTTGAAATCCTGACAATTAAACTTTTATTTCAAAAATCAATACATATGTTAGGTTCATACACAGTTTGTAATTTTTTAAATAACATACTTATGAATTATAGGTTTAAAACAACACTAAATTTGTTAGCATAAAATAGAATATAAGCATAAATATACCTAACCTTATGTGTTTGTATAAAAAACATTTGACCATACGAAAAAGGACAGAATTAGTCTTTTTTAAAACAAATCATATTCAGAACTTAAGCAACATTCAGTTATCATTACAAAGTTGTCTGTGAAAGACACACTTACTACAATGATTTGCCATCACACAAAATATTTTGGGACAACAATTTAGAACATTCTTTCCTCTCCTCAATAATGGCAGATCTCGGTCTTTGAAAGAAAATCTGATTTAGAGATTTGACAACCAAGGTTGTCAAGTAGATACCATTTTTAAATATTTACATAGGATATATTTGATTTTTGTGTGTTTCCTAAAATTGTTTTAAGGCATTTTAGAAATGTTTTGAGATATTTTCATCATTAGAACAAGTGTTCGGCTTCCTAAAGAGGTCACCTCGAAAAGAATATTTATATGGAATCGTTTCCAACTTACTTTACAAATACATAATACTTTATTTCTGTATTAAGAAAGGACAAGAATGAGATAAACATCCACTGGTGTTTTCTATAACTATGATTTGTTAATTTTCTAAATATTGAAACTTATCGTTTCACAGTAACGATGAGCTACTTCAAAGACAGGTAGCTGAACTAGGTCAGAGTTTCTCAACCTTGCTACTATTGACATTTTGCACTGGATAATTGTTGTGGGGGCTCTCCTGTGGATTGTAGATTATTTAGCAGCAAATTTGGCCTCTGCCTACTAGATGCCAGTAACACCCTCTCAGATGGGACCATCAAAAATCTCTCCAGACATTACCAAACATCCTCTGGGAAACAAAAATCACCCCTAATTGAAAACCACTGCATTAGGTGATTAGAAATTCCTGCCAATTCCAAGAGCCTATGATTCATAAAACATTATAAAATATATGTTAAAAAAATTGTTACACATTCTAAATATCCAACCGAAGTATAAAAAATTAATGTCATAATTTTTCTAGTTATACACATTTTCAAAAACAATTTGTAATAAGATGATACGATGAACATGTTTAAAATTTGTTGTCATAAGGCACAGCCTAGTAATATACAAAAATATTAAGGTTCATATTAACATATGCACATACATAAATATAAAGATATAGCTATAAACAATATTTGTATAAATATGTAAATCTATGCATACATAGCAACATGCCTTAAAACAACATGGCCATTTACTTCCTATTTAACAAACCTCCGACTCTAGAATAGTGTGCACTCTGTTATGATCAATACGTAAATTTTAAAATGACCTTTCATAAGGGAAAGCTAGATATAACAGATGTGGTGTCCATTTATATAGAACTCTCCTTTGACTTTTACCCCAACAAATAACGCCTTATGTTCCTTGCTTCCTCCGTGACACCCAAATTTCTGAAGAAGTGCTGTCTTTTTTTTTAATCTACCATCACAGTTACTCTGTTAGGAACAAGGTTTCAAACAAGTAAGCAATACATTTCCTAAGATTTAAAATTTCTTTCTAGTTACCAGTTTTTTCTAAATATATACTTAACATAAAAATCACTTGTCACAAATTAACATTAAAGCACTATTAAATACTCAAATGCAATTATATTTGAGTGAAATAAAACAGAATTACTAAGAATAATAATGGCCCAGCATGTTCTTTTTCTTCAAATAAACTTACCTCAATCCTGATTTAGCCAATATAATACATCCATAGATTACCTTACTGGACATTTCCACTGAGCAAAAATGAACTGCAAGGCTCAGTTTGGATCTACTGATTATTGAGAAAACATTACTACCAAAAACCTCTATCATAGATGAAAAAAAGATTCCCAGTGGTTAGAATTCCCTATGTACTGCAGAATACCATAAAGCATAAGTTATTAAGAGTATAATATTATGGATTGTGGCTGTCCCTAAATAAACCTGAAAGCTTGTCATAAAGTTGAAATGATATTCTGGTAAATTGACAAAATTAATACACAATTTTAAGTCACAATTGTTTAACCATAAAGAGCCCTCATGGGTGTGCTGCTTTTCTTTTAATTAAATTAAAAAGTCTCTTCCATAGTTATTGATGTGTGAACATATTTCCATAGAGAATTATCTAAATGAAGAGCAAAGCATTCAAATACAGTCAAATATAATTGTTTAAAGATACCATACATTCATTCATTAGCAGAGTATTCTAATGTAAAATCAAAAGTAAAGCATGCCATAGGTAATTATTACTGACTTAGCTGTCAGGTACTCAAATCAACTAAAAGGCCAATTATTCTGAAGATACCCAGGATGGAAAGCTCATTGCTGGCATTAGATCATTTTGAGATAGTTATGGTGCCTTTTTATAGAATAAATTAATTTCACAGTGGGAACATTTGCCATATAACTTCACAAGCTATAACTTATTTCCAAATCTTAAATCATTCACATATGAAGAGAAATAGATTACCTTTAAAAATGCAAGTAAGATATTAAAAGAAAACTAGAGAATAAAATATTAAGTCAGGTTATTTCCTTGTTTTCCAGTTTCATCACCAACATAACTCAAGAAATTCAGTATTAAAGGACAAGTTTTCATTCAACTTAATAATAGTATCCATGGTTGATTTCTCAACATAGAATTAAACATATGCGTGTAAGATGATCCATTAAGAACACTAAAAAAATTTTAGGAAGGGTTTTCAAATCTGAACAAGCACTAAAGTGCCACCTACAGAAAATCTAAGATAAGTATCAGGGGTAGGAAAATGCCATTAAGTGTCTAGAACTGAGATACATATTTGCAAATACAATCTTCTCTCATCTCAGAACTAACACTGTACAGTGGCCCTGGTATATTATATTCCTCCCCTAGGCGCTGCTTGTATTCAGCATCAAGTTATTTAAATATAAGCTCTGGGAGAAATTGTTTCGGACTGTCACGCCCTCCCTAACGCTATGTGGGGTCCCTATTCACTGTTCCATGGTGGTCCTTACCAGATTGCCACTGGGGGCCTTCCTGGCCATCTCCCTGTGGACTGTATCCTACACAGCAATGATTGTGTCGTATTCATTACTCTATCCACAGAATCCCCACTCTTAACATGTGTGCATTGGATTAAATAAAATAAAGACCCAAAAACCATGGTATCCAATGGTTCTCAGATCTAGCTTCACAATAGAATTACCAGCCAAGATTTTCAACTATTTATGCCCACACCACTTAAATCAGAATCTCAGGGTTGGGGGGCCCTGGGATCTGCTTTGTTTTAAAATCTTTCTAGATACCAGGGGCTGAGGGATGGGGGGAGAGAGGGAGCTGTTTAATGTTTCAGTTCTGCAAAATGAAAAAATTCTGGAGATCTGTTTCACAACAGTATATATATATATATTTAACACCATTGAACTATACGCTTAAATGTGGTCAAGATGGTAAAAAAAAAAAATTGGTGTGTATTTTTTTACCACAATAAAAAAACACACAAACAAACAAACAAAAAACAGTTTAATCTTCCCATTGTGCAGCCAGGGTTGAGATCTACCATAAGTACACAGAGAACGGTAAGGCTTCCCACACCACCAATTCTGTTTATGAAGTTGGGGGAGGGGGGGAGAAAAGAGACTTCACAGTCACTTCCAACCGGTTTCCCAAACTATCTACCAAAAATTACATGTCTCTAAAATAAGGAGTCTAGGCTAAATAAATTTCAGAAAATCTGAATACCTTGCCAGAATAAAAATACATATTAGAATATTGTAAAAGTTAAGAAACCCTGCAATTAAGAAACTTGTTTAACCTATTTGTTTCCAAGACTTACTTGACTATATTATGAAAGAACCCTTCCCCTCAAAATGGTCTCTAATACCTGAAAATGAAATGCAGCACAGAGCAACGCCCTTCAAACTCTGGATGCCCACAGCTCACTTCTGAGTATTAGAATCCCTAACAGCAGGCTTGAAGGAATCAAATGAATCAAAGAGCAGTAAACAAGACAGCAGTGATTACAAACCATCACTAATGCAACATAAGATCTGTAGTTTCTAAATATGCATTCACATTATATTATACGCTGTTGTTTTGTGATGGAGCTACCTACCGCTCTTACCTCTCTCATATGTTCATGAGGCACAGTTCTCACATGCCCCACTGAGCGTGCACTGGCCTGACCCTAAATGATGCCTCTTGCCCTTACTCACAACAAGTTGTACACTGTGCCATATCGTGTTTCATTTCATTTTTTCTTCCTGTATACATCACAGGAGAGCATCTTATATATACTCACTTGTAAACAATACATTCCACGTGCTGATCAAAATTTGGTTTGAGGTACATGAACGTGCAGTGAGACACAGCTTGAGAGCCACAGCCAGGGGAGGCTAGACTTACTTTAGATACAGCTATATTCAGTCCCATGTGTATACGTATAATACACATTGTGGGGGGTTGTGGAAATACAGGCCTTGCATCCATCCTTGTGATCCTTAAACCAGCACTTTCCTGAGGAGTGGTTCTGCAACAATTTGCTTGATTCTATGCAATATATCAGTAAAATAAACAGCATTAGTATTCTAAAACCAGAAGCACTGTAGATGTGAAAAGGAACCTATTTTAACACTTTACATAGATACTTCACTCCCTTTGAAAAAAGAAAGGCTACATTTTAAAATTTCATGTGGTCAAGGCATAAATCTGAAGAAAACTATAGGGCAGAATGATAGTATTATAAAATCTGTGCACTGATAAATTCTGTGGTGTGTTTGAGAGACACATAATTGGGTTCCTTCAATCCAGGCTGCAACCCATTGTGTTCTTTCTCTCACAGTGAATTGCACGTCAGAATAGCCACCAAAAAAAAAAAAAAAAAAAAAAAAAAAGCATCATGATAACCTTATTTTTCTCTGTTATTTTGAAACGTGCTTGATGGTGCAGTCAACTTTACAGTGTGGTTATTTAGTAGGAGTGAAATTATAATATTACAACATAAAAGAGTCCTTACTTGTGCTCCCATTGACTAGCATTAGGAAAATCTATCCAAAATACATCACTTAAAATCTGCAACTCCCCCGACACCATTATAAGTAATAATGACATTCATAATACAATGTTAAATATTGAACATTTATCTTAGGTAATTTTAATGATAAATGATACTGTTAGAATAAAATTAAGCTATAGCCCTCTTTTTTTTGCCACTTCTAGATTAATAAATAGGTTTTACTATTTTTTATTGGGTTGACCAGTGAAATTAGCAAAAAGAGAGCTAACTATTTATCTAATGTAACTATTAGATAGAAAGTTTTTCCACTTATTTGAAACACACTAGCTGAAGTTGATGTAACTTTAACTCTTAGTACTGTTTATGTTTATAATATTGACACCTTTCTTTTATAGGATCTTATGCAAATCAAAGGTAAGCATTTAAATTCCATTCACACAATTCATTGGTTGAGAAAAGCGATAGTATTAGAAAACATAATCATTGTTCATTTCACTGCTATTAAAAAACTAAAAACTCAGTCTATACTAAGAGCTTGAGTCTTGTTATAAGTCATGTATATCACTTGAGTCATGTATATCTTCTCTCATTAAAAAAATACACAACATTGGAAATTCAACTAAATGAAGGCTGAGGGGCTTACGTGTATCTTAACATGTATGCAACTCTTACTTGAGGACTTCGAGTACGTTGGTATCTTAACTATTGAGATCTGCCTTAGGACCTGAGACTGTTATTCTTAACTGTTAAAAAATATAAAAGTAAAACATGGATCTGTTATCTTAAGCAATGGGTTTGCTCTTCCTAAGCCATGTTGTTATTGTCTCTGCATGCACGTGGAAAGGGAGGAACAGAATATTTTATATTCTCCCCTCCCCAAAAAAACTGGTAAGTAGAAATTTTTAAAAGAAGAGAATAGTAGTAGATTCTTAAACTAAATATTCCTTCAACACATTAATTTATTTGCATTATAAATGTTACTCTAGTAAACTAGATCTACCTAACTGAAGTCAATGTAAAGAGAAATACCCCTCATCATTACTATATTAAAGGGCATTTTTCTTGCAGCAAAGCACAAATTAAAGCTTTCATACAATAACCTTAACAAATTTCACATACATAGTTCCAAAATCCATCATTCAATACGAGAAAAAATATTTTTCTTTCTCAAGGTAGCACACATTTCACTCTGGGAGGGGTCAACAATTTCTACCTCCACATACTAAGGCACACTCTAGCTTGTTCCCCAAACGGCCATGTCATTCTTATACAACTTAATCAGCAGCCACACAGAAGAAAGCAACACTGCAATCTTTGTGATCATTTTAATGAGGACCCCTGGCTATTCAGTCATTGAAATATAATTGACTTGCTCTCCTCTTATTTTCATAATAGACACTCCAACCTAGACCACGTTTATTTGGCTATAAGAAATGTCAGGAAGAATTGGAACTTTTCTGAGTGTCCCCATTAAAACTGAAAACATGCCACCCTGTCTTTTACATGAGCTGCAATCATTTTGCGTTGGTCTCATTACGCAATACAAGATGCAAATGTTCCAGGCACCCTTCTCACCAAACTGCAAGACCAAGGAAATAAGCACGCCAAGAATGTCTGGTTTTATCTGTACCTTTTTCTTACAATGTACTACAATTTCTTACAATTATTTATCCAACGCTTTAGAAAACAGGCAAAAGGAATAATAAATACAAATGTTATTTATGTTACTGATCTTTAGTAAGACTGCAAAGCAGAACTGATGACTTTCTTCTTAGCAATTAATCTATTTTTATAAAGTGTCAATTTTTCCTTCAGGAAACTACATAGTTGGTTTAAGAATTCAATAAGTGGCATTTACAAAATAACATTTGCAAAAGTGATGCGCAAAATTAATTATTGCAATCTTTGAAACAATGTGAACTCTGCAAAATATTATTTTATATTTTGGAGCTTTTAAGTTTACATTAACTAAAAACTCGAACAATCAAAAACTATTTGATAATGTGGAACTTTACAATATAAATTTAAAAGCCAGTCCTCCATGGAAATGCCAATAAATTCATAAAACCATGTGCAGGAGGCTAAGCATCTTGCTATCAGAAATTTTTTTCTTAACATGGAATATTCACAGTTGAAATGCCACTCATCAGATTAACAATTCCATTCATTTCTATTTCAGTTAAGATAAATTTCTACTCATTGGCAAAAATGTTGAGGAAAAGGAATTCCCATATTGTAAAATAATTTTAGAGGGAAGTTTAACAATAATAGTTATATCCTCCAGCTGAACAACTGCACACACACATATATACACAGAATTCTGATACACAGACATTTTGTTGCACCATAGTCAACATTTGCAAACAAAGAAAAACACAAGTAACAAGCCAAATGTCCCAATGGAAAGCTGACTAAAGTGATAATTTATTTGTATAATAAAATACTATATATCAATTAGAAAGAATAAAGCAGGTATATATGTACTGGGACAGATATATTTTTTAGTGAACGATAAAGTTACATGAAGTATATGGAGAATAGTCTCTTTCAAAAATTAGTATGCAAGAAGGGGCGCCTGGGTGGCTTAGTCAGTTAAACGTCCGACTTTGGCTCAGGTCATGATCTCACGGTCCATGGGTTTCAGCCCCTCACCAGGCTCTATGCTGACAGCTCAGAGCCTGGAGCCTGCTTCAGATTCTTTGTCTCCCTCTCTCTCTGCCCCTCCTTCCCTTGCACTCTGTCTCTCTCTCTTTCTCTCTCTCTCTCAAAAATAAATAAACATTAAAAAAACTAGTATGCAAAGAAATGTATGTGTTAAAAATTTAGAGGAATATGCAGTATATTACTAACAGTGATTTTCTAGGGGCACCTGGGTGGCTCTGTTGGTTAAGCCTCCAACTTGATTTCGGCTCAGGTCATGATTTCACGGTTGGTGGGATTGAGCCCCTCTACAATGACAGTGCGGAGCCTGCTTGGGATTCTCTCACTCCCTCTCTCTCTGCCCCTCCCCTGCTGGTGCTCTTTCTCTCTCTCACTCAAAATAAGTAAACATTTTTTTAAAAACAGTGGTTTTCTCTAGCAGATTAAAGAGTTCTACGCAATATTGTTTGAACATTTCTGATTCGTTCATTCATCCAATCAATATTTATTAAGCACCTACAATGTGACAAGTAACTTTCTAGGGTCCCAGGATATAGCAGTGAATAAAACAAAGTCATGAGTTGGTGTTACTTTTAAAATCAAAAGAATAAAAACAAAGTTGAAAATTTTCTGGCATTTCAAATATTTTAAGAAAATTAAGAAGTAAAAATCACTCATCTCATTATCCTTGTTGAAACTCTTTATCCTTACCTTTCTGTTGCTCAAAACTTTTTTCTAATATTAGACTAATAATGGCCAGATCATAATAATAGAAACCATCATTAAAACAATCTCTACTAGGTCCAACTTTTATGAAGAAGATTGCATATTTTATCATCCAAAATTTAAAAATAGTTTCATTAGTAAATATCTGTACAGGCAATAAGAGTACATTACATAAGAGTAATGAAATAACTTGAGATTTCACTAGAAAGACTTTATATGAAAATGATAGACAAGTATGTATGCAGAAATATTACTAGGTAACCATACATGAATATTTTCATACATCTTAAATAATAACCATAGCTATTCTTACCTATATAACCATAAGATAATATTAAGTTTGTGGGTCTGTAATATTTCAATACCTTACTCAATTTACCACTAACATACATTAGAAGCTTTTACAAATGATATTAATATTGCAAGAGTATAGTGAATTTTATAAAAGCTAATCTAAGCTTACTGTAAAATGTACATTAATTCATATTTCCAATTTTATTAAAATCTACTAGGTACTCCCTCAAAACTTTCTTAATATCCTATTTTTCTCCCTTAAATTAATAAAAAGCATCTAAACATTTCTTAATAGAACTTATTTGATTTGTCAATAAAAACTCATTACTCACATGAAAGGTAAAAATTTTTAGAAAGTACCTAGGGTTCATATTCATGATGTTCTGAGCAATCGAACAGACAGATAAAAAATATGTAAGAGTAAAAAGCCAACAAAGTCTAAATATCTAACAAGAAACCTTTTACTATAATGCGATGGTCCACTCACAGTGAGACTAATCAATGTGAATGAAAAGGATTTGATACTTTAAACAAGCTCTAGTTGAAACATGGATTCATTTGAATCAGAGATGAACTGCCTTGCCATAAACACCCCAAGGTTCCATTTGTGCCAAGACTGGCTGTAATTGAATGAACTGTCACTAGATGGCGGTGTGAGTCGAACAGCCAAATGTTTACAAGTTCTCTGTCAAATCTGGTACCGGAATCAGGACATTATCTCGTTGCACAACTTGCTATCATCAAAAATAGATCTCTTTGCAAATAAAAAACACACTACCAAAACACAAGAAAAATATTATGTAAAGGGGCAAGATTTTAAACAAAGAATATTCTAAGCGAGTTTGCTGTGCTGTTTACCTTTCCTAGTGTCTCAAACATGAGAGTGCTTATGACATCCCTGAGAAATTTGTCTAAAATTCACATTTCCAGAACCCCTTCCACCCTTGAGATTCTTTTTTTTTTTTAATGTTTATTTATTTTTGAGAGAGAGACAGAGTGCAACCAGCAGAGAGGCAGAGAGAGAGGGAGATACAGAATCTGAAGCAGACTCCAGGCTCTGAGCTATCAGCACAGAGCCCAACGCGGGGTTCAAACTAGTGAACCACAAGATCATGGCCTGAGTCAAAGTCCAACGTTCAACTGACTGAGCTACCCAGGAGCCCCAGACCCTTGAGATTCTTAATCACAGGTCTGTGATGGAAGATAGTCCCCATTTTTAAGAAATATCTAAGGTTATCCTAATACAGACAGTCCCTGAAAAACACTGCTCTAAAACTTGAATCCCCAAAGAAATGGCGCTTTTGAATCGTGGGCTCCAGTCCAGTCACTTGTGAGGCCAGAGTCTCTAGCCCCAATCCCTTTCTGCACCATTGCACATTTCAAATATTGTCAGAGAATGCCAGCACACTGAAGAAATCCCAACAGGGGCAGAAACTGTTCCTGACCTTGTTTAGAGCTTATTCAAAGACTTGTCCCTTCAAAAGTAAGTGATCGAGCAGAAGCCCTACACTGTCAACTACAATGAACTGTTTGCAAAGGAGTTTGTCACACAATTCACTCCTGAAGAAAGAAGAGCTATACTGACCACCTTTTCCCCTCTACTCACCATTCTGACTCTTTGAAAAATTCTTCTACACAATTCCTCTACCTCCAAAAATCCATCTACATATTTCTTAGACTCTTCTACCCAGCTGGAATCTATACATACCCGTCCCTGCCCACCTGCCTCTTCACATATAGGCCTGCCTGAATCCAGCCCAGCATTTACCTGCCCTGTTTCTGTTCACTATCTGCTACATCTCCTTTCAATCTCCGTTTCCTCTATAAAGTGAAACACGTGAGGAATAACTTCTCATATTTCCCAAGGTGGGAACTATCTTGACCCATCTACTGACATTAGTGGCTGCCATCTGTAATGTTCACCTGTTCATATCTAATATTGAGAAAATAGAGTGAGTGGAAGCTTTAAAGAGTAAAGGACTTTTAAGCTAGTGGTAATAGTGAATCTTTAAGCAAGGGCAGAGCAAGGTAGATATCATGGTGGGGGGCGGGGTGGCAGTCGGGGCAGCCAGCATAGGGAGTTAGAACCCAAGCAAAGAAGAGGGAAGAGCATCCTCGCAAAGGAGAGCCTGGCTCCAGGCTGATGTCAGAGCCAGCTCCGGGTAAGAAAAACCACCACATGTGATTTGGTGTTTGGAGTTAGATCCCAAGCAGAGTGCAGATAATGTCCAGGCATGGCAGAGATAGAAAATTGGTTACATACAGGGCAGTTGATCAAATAAATAAATGTAATTAGAATAAAGTAAGCTGGGTTCCTCACTGTCAGAGATAAGAGTTAACAGACACGAAATGGGACAAAGCCAGTATGAACTCTATAATGTGAGATTGAATTGGATGTATTTGTATGAACAATGGTTGTCAAAACACATAATTATACAAAATAAATATTAATATAAAACTTTTATGTGTATATGTAAGTGTCTACATGCGCACACACACACGTACACACAGACACATATTCTCTAGCTCTTTCTACTGGGAGCAGCAACACCTCAATGCCAACAAACTTATTGTTTACATATTGGTTTCTAACTACCATTTCCCACTAAAAGGAACCACAGATCCTGGGGCACCTGGGTGGCTCAGTCAGTAAGCGTTCGACTTCAGCTCAGGTCATGATCTCACGGTCCCTGAGTTCGAGCCTCATGTTGGACTCTGTGCTGACAGCTAAGAGACTGGAGAGTGCTTCAGATTCTGTGTCTCCCTCTCTGTCTTCCCCTTCCCCACTCACACTCTGTCTCTCTTTCTCTCTCAAAAATAAATAAACATTAAGAAAAAAAATTTTTTAAGAAATAAATAAAAGGGACCAAAGATCCTTTGAAGAATGATCAGTTCCAGGACTGAGACAATGGAAGTACGAGATAAACCTGAAATATCTTGTTGTGTCAGAAAATATGGAAGTACTCAAAGAATGATGGGAACATGTCGAAAGACTAGAGAAACTGGCTTGAAGAGGTTCTCACCAGTCAAATCTGGGATAATTGGAACATTTAATTATGATAGTGTACAGAATTTTAGTCCTCTGAATAATAACACATAGCAAATTCCTACATATATAAATAAATGAATGAATAAATTCAAAGTCTGAAAAAGACTGAAACATTTACATTGTTTCAAAGGACCTCCATAAAAATATATTAATCACAGAGGGGGAGAGAGTACCTTTATAATGGGTAAGCCTGGCAAATACCATTTTAATCAAGTGAACAAAGGGAATATCACCAGTGATGGGACAATCAAAATTGTATCACCCAATAACATGCAGTGAGAACAGTGTCACATCTTTGATATTCCTGCCAAAGGTGCACTACCTGAATCTAATCATGAGAAAATATCAGACAAATCCAAATATGGGAACATTCTGCAAAATAACTGTCCTGTCATCCTTATAAAAGTTTCAGGTCATGAAAGGAAAGACTGAGGCACTGTCACAAACTGAGGAGACTAAAGATAAATGATGTTAAATGCAACATGTGATTCTGAGCTAAATCTTTTGCTATGAAAAACATTATTGGCACAATTGGTAAAATTTGAATGGGGTATAAGCATTCAACGTAGCAACCTATCAATGTTAATTTTCTGATTTTAATGGTTGTATTGTGGTCATGCGGGGAATTGTCCTTGTTTATAGGAAATACACACTAAAACACTCAGGAATGATGGGTCATCAGTTTGGCAATTTATTTTCAAATGGTTCGGGGCTTTAAAATATATACAATATAGGGGCGCCTGGGTGGCTCAGTCGGTTGAGCGTCCGACTTCGGCTCAGGTCATGATCTCATGGTCCGTGGCTCAGTCGGTTGAGCGTCCGACTTCGGCTCAGGTCATGATCTCATGGTCCGTGAGTTCCAGCCCCGTGTCGGGCTCTGTGCTGACAGCTCAGAGCCTGGAGCCTGTTTCGGATTCTGTGTCTCCCTCTCTCTCTGCCCCTCCCCCGTTCATGCTCTGTCTCTCTCTGTCTCAAAAATAAATAAACGTTAAAAAAAAATAAATAAAATAAAATATATAAAATATATTTCTAACTTTTTATAACTTTATGATTGTTTACAAAAATTAATAAAAAAATAAATTCATCGATCTTTTCTTTTTTTCCGAAAGAAAATACATGCTCATTGTAAGTAGTGAAACCAAAGATGTACAATGAAAGCCTTAATCGTCATCTTCCTTTCCTCCTCTGTCCCTATGCCCCATAGAAACAATGTTACCATCCTGCTATTTAAACAAACATACATAAACATGTAGAAGAGGGAATTTGCTATTAATGATCCTCCTGATCCCCGAGAGTAGCAGAAATAAAAAGATGCAAGACAATCATCACGTATGTATCCAGTTTAACAAATAAAATGATCCCCTTGGACTTTGAAAGGAATAACAAAATTCTCAAGTCTATCTGTGATTTCCCTTGGGTTTTCCCATTAAGGGCACTGAATTATGCGCCCAAATACACTGAGTGAGGACATGGAAGCTTCTGAAATCTGAAAAGGAGGGAGGGGCTCACACCCTTCTGAAAATGTGCAAACCAGCATGAGATAGCTTCCCCAAGTGGGGACTGGCCAGGGCAGCATGTGGTGCTGCCCTCTCTTCCCACTTCCTCAAAGTAAGTGTATTCTTATCTGCATTAATGCAGTCTTCTGCTACTTTCCCTTTTCTCCCCGGCTATGGCACTCTGTAGATTCAAAACACACTGATTTCATTAAAATGCCTTTTTTTTAATGCATGCTACTACCAAACCACACACTCAACTCCCATCCTCCAAGTGCGATTGATGCTAAGGGATTCTTTTTTCTATCGTGCTTTTTTTTTTTTTTTGGATTCTAATTTTGTTATGCCAGTTTAAGATCATCTCTGACTACTTCATCCATGGTGTTAAAAGAACTACTGAGGACATGGATCCGAAGACAGAGGCCTGATGTTTGTCCCTAAAAACCTCCCTTTAGTGCACAGATACAGTCATCCAAGCAAGTAGAAGTCCAATAAAGAAAAATGTCTGCCAACCCATTTTTCTCTATTTTGGTGGCAAGAAATTGTTTAAATATATATTAGCGTCAAATGTCAGGCTTGGAAAACAATTATGCTATACCTGCCATATTCTTATGACCCATTTGCCTATTAACTCTAATAAAAAGTCAAATGAAATAGTCTGCCCCAGTTTATCATTAATGCTTCATTGTTACTGATGCCTAGTAAGCCTTGATTCTAAGTGCAACTATGTCAATTTTACATAATCTACTATAACCTTATCCAACCTTCTTAGTAATCAAAGAAACGTAAATCAAAAAGCAGTGATAATATATCCTTTACATACCAAATGTTGAGAGTTTGTAATAATTTGTTGAATGTTGTTGAAACTGCAGGGATATCAGACTTTCACGCAACTGAAAGACATCTTTCTCAATGGCAAATTGGCAGAAGTATCTATGGCCTTGAAAATGTAGATTTGCTTTGTCCCAATATTTCCTCTTCTGGGATTTTATCCTAAGGTCATCATTGATACACACAAAGACAGAGCTACTAGTATGTTTGCTTTGCATGTTTATAATGGGGGTGGGCAGTTACATGCTAAAAGCCCAAAACAGAAGATTCCTTTAGATATGTATCTATACAATAGAATACTATGCAACCACTTAAAATAATGTTGAAAAATGTTTCATGTCCTAGAAAAATGGTCACAATTGAGCCAAAAAGGCAAGTTACAAAACGGAATATCTAGTATGATCCTACTGTGTGTGTGTGTGTGTGTGTGTGTGTGATGTGCACACACAAGTGACTGAAATGTGTATACTGAAATAGGTAGACTGGTTGTCTTTGAATAATGAAGTTAAAGGAAATTTTTATCTCATTCTATTTGATTACCTATATTTTCTAAATAGGGAAAATAGCAGTAAGAGCCACTGTCTGTTATAAACACTATGTATTCCTACAGGCATGGCTGAAGCTAATAGGGTACAAAGAACCCATTCCTCTGTTTCTCCCTTACTCTCCATATTATTTTGTTCTACCTTTCTTATAGCCTTTCACATCCTGCTTCATATTTACCTCTATATAATTTTACTTCCTTATGAAATGGAAGAGCCTTTGAATTCTGAGACAGGATTTTAAATCTCTATATACCTCCACTACCATGAGGCATATTCTCTTCCAGTGTGAGAGAAGATAATAAGTAATTTCTGAAAAAATGAATACATGAACATTTACTGAAAACTGAATGAGGATAAACATTTTTAAAAAAGAAAAATTCATTGGTAGTGCCTACAATATCATGGGTGTTTGACAACCAAAAACGTTATATGGGGCTCATGTTACATGTCTTTCTGGAAAGAGGATTAGGCCAATCTAAACTAGGGGGCTTCTATATTCCAGCCTAACTGCCTGCTAACTCCTATTTCCAGACAGGTAAGCCACAGACTCTGGCCTCCTCTTGCCTCAGATGTTTCCAGAACCATCCCATTGGTAAAGCTATGAGCCTGGGATACAACTTCTATGCAAGCACAGTGAATATCCACATTCTCTAATTTCATAGTGAGCTATTGTTAACCCAGGAAAAAAAGCTCTACAGTAAGTACCTTATGACCAAGCACTTCAACTTCCAAAAGGTCTCTCCTAACACAGCTCAGTTCTCTTCTATGTTTCCAGCTCAAATTAAAAAAAAAAAAAAAAATGTTTTTGTTAAGTTTTTTTCCAGACATTTTTTTTCTATTTTAGGCATTCTTACAAAAATAAGACTCCAGTTCTAAGGGCAGACATTTGGACCTTTCTGGCAGGGACTCCCGCCCTGGGCAAGCACACTTGATGATCACACGGTACATGGTCCCTTCTCTCATGACCATCTGCTAGACTGGCTCGCTGCCCACTCACAAGCGCATTGAATTGTTTCACTAGGACACAGGTGCCAGGCTATCATGGGCTTAAATGAGCAGCCCACATAATACAGCAAAATGTTCCTCTTCCCTTCAGGAGGATCCTTCCCCATGACAGCCTTAAAGTAGTGTCACTACATGGCTTCTGAAGCTTGATTACAGCCAGAGACATGGGTGAGCCAAAGAAAACACTGTAAGAATCAAAAACCCTTACAGATGAGTGGTCACAGAGCAGAGCAAGTGGTTGTGCTAGCTATGGTACAGGTAGAGGTGTGGTGTGAACAAAAACCTCAGGACTCTAGAAAGAAAGAAGTCACCACCCCTTAGATTTATGTAAAACTGAAGAAGGAAATATACATTGTGCGTGTGTGACTATGCCTTAACCTACAACAGAGAGAAGAACAAGTAACATGGAAATTAGAGCTAAAGACATGAGGGCATGTCCCAACTCTACCACTTGATGAGACCTTCAGCTGGCCACTGATCTCAATATTCTTAACAGTTAAATAGGTATAACAATAATACCATATGTTAGCATCACTATGATTATATATCTATCGCTCCAAAACTTAGTGGTTTAAAACATTAGTTATTTTCTCTCTGTGAGTCAAAAATTTGGGAGCAGTTCAGCTGGGCAATTCTAACTCAGGGACCTTCAAGAGGCTGCAGTCAGGATGTGGCTGTGCCTGGTGCCATCTTAAGGCTTCTTCACTCATATATTCTTCACTCATATGTCACCTGGCCTGGAAAGACAGGAACAGTGAGAGCTGGAGCCACTAGAATGTTTCAGGCATATCTTTGTGTCTCTACACATTCTCTCTACATGGTCTCTCCAGCATGGCAACTTCAAGGTAGCCAGATGTCCTCCATGGTGCCTGCGAAAGAGCATGTCTTGAGAGAGAGATCCAGGAGAAAGCTGTACTGCCTGTTATGATACAGCCTTGGAAGTCACATAGTGTCACGTCCACATATTCTATTGGTAGAGGTAGTTTACAAAAGTCTACTGCATCCTACCCATGGAGAAACATCCACATTGGATTGTAAGAGCATGAAAGATGAGACATAAATTTTCCATCTTTGGAAAATATAATCTGCTGTGCCATGCAAGGTTGTTTTAAGGATTCAATAAAAGCAGTCACATTCCCTTTATAAGCTGTAAAGCACTATACAAATATTAGCAATTTTTATCACAATAGTAATATTAAAATGTATCTTTTTATCTCAGCCCATTATAGAAGGTAATTTCCACAGATGAGGCTACAGGGGCATAGTGAACTAAACTTCACTAAGATGGAGTGAAGGCAGTAGTAAAAGCACAGAAGGCATCTACTCAAAGACCAGTGGGACATTATTTATCCCAAAACTTTAAGAAAGGGGTTATATATTTCTTTACTCCCATATCCAAAAAAGAATCACCTGGCCTTAACAACCTCTTTCCGTTCATGCAATTGAGTAGAACCCAAATGCAAGTCTTAGATCTGCCACTAACTCAAGAGTGGAAATGAAGGAATTGCCTAACTGGGGGGCTCCAAATGATCTTTAAAGTTACTATAAGTTCTAGGAAGTTGGGAGTCTAAGAGTCAGTTGGATTCTCTTTGCTAATTCAGTGGATTAAACTTTTAGGGCACTTATTTATACAGACCCTAAACCCCAGCTGTCAACTTACAAATATCCTTACATTTGAAGGAGTGGCAACACAGATTAATGAGGGTGAAAGACAGGAGTAGAAATATTGCCTGTGCCAAAAAGGAGGGTTTCCAGGGTGCAAGGTTCACCATCTCAGGTGAATCCTGAGAACAGAATCTGGGGCTCCCAGGAAATGAACTTGGTGAAAGGAAATCAAGATCTAATCCCTACCTGAGACCCAATACCCTCCAATCATTCCCCTGGCTCCTTGATGGTCTCCCTTCCCATCTCAGGCCCCTCAGCAAGATAAGTGGATCAAAAAGATACACATTCCCTGATGGCTGTAATTATTTCAGGCTGCCACCACTGTTAGCATCAGAGAATTTTGCCTGTTAGCTATTATTAATCAAAATTACTCAGGTGGGCATTTTTCAATGCAGAAAGTAAGCTACAGAGTTGAGTTAGAGAAATGCAACGATTTTTGTAAAAAGAAAATAACATATTTGTATATACATATATATTCATTCAATCAATAAATACTTGTCCAGTTAATGTATATGCTTTTGTGTGCATAGAACATCAGGGAGGGCACATAACAAACTGAAGGCAGTTGCTGCCCCTGACAAGCAGAACTGGAGACTGGGAGAAGGGACGAAAGACTGTTTTCACTAAATTTGCTTTTGTACTTTTAGAGTTTGTACCACGAACATATATTACTCATTCAAAAAAGTGTTTAAAGTTACTCAAGGATAACTTGTGATCAGAAGGCTTGCACTAGTGCTAGGCTTCCTGAAAGGAGAAAAGACCCCAGGCTTTTCACACCATGGCTCTTTCTCACATGAGGATTTCACTGGTTTCTATTTAAAATACATCATTAAAAGTAAAGTGATAGGGTGGATCAGACGGTTGAGCATCAGACCCTTGGTTTCGGCTCAGGTCATGATCCCATGGTCATGGGATCGAGCCCTGTGTCAGGCTCTGTGTGGAGTGTGGAGCCTGCTTAAGATTCTCCCTCTCTAAAAAATAAATAAATAAATAAATAAATAAATAAATAAATAAATAAAGTAAGTAAGTAAGTAAGTAAGTAAGTAAGTAAGTAACATCATAGAACTTTTAATTTGTTTTCACCTGAGTTCCTCCAAAACTGTAAGCAGTTGATTTGGGAAGTGATTCCAGGTTGCAGAATGCAGAAGAGGCCACTAAAGACAGAAAGGAAAGCCTCTCCAAGGACAGGCTCCTAGTTGGCCACCACTAGCAGGACCATTGTTTTCCTCAATTCTGCAGAAATGCCTGAGAAGCCTTATGAAACACAGAACAAAACAAAACGTGGCTAGAAGAACAGAGAAGGAAGTAGTTAACCATCAGCTCCCATTCCCCCTGGACAAAGTTGCTTCCAAAAGGGTTTCATTTCCCTGAACTTGTGGGTGGACACTTGTTAGTGCTTACAGGATTTCCTAAGATTTCCTACCTGCAGGTGTCAGACATACCCCAGACAGGAAGCAAGAAGTGCTCATGGCACAGGCCTGAGATAAGGTGAGGCGCTGTTGGGATACAACCCAAGTGAGGCTAGCTGACGCGCCCCCACACACACACCCCCGCCTCAATACCCACCCCCTGCCTCCACACCCCCCTCCCTGGAGCTGGTTGCCACAGCAATGGCTGGATCAGAGGGGAGACAGAAAAGTGTCCAAACACTTATGACAACTTCCTTCTTTTGCAAATTTTGTATTGTTTTTCTGTCCCTGGCAAAAGCAATAATAATAATAATTCTGTACTTGTAAAGGTTAAATTAGTCAAAGAAATCATAAATATCATATGACTTCACTCATATGTGGAATTTAAGAAACATAACAAATGAACATGGGGAAGGGAAGGAAAAATAAGATTAAAAAGAGAGGGAGTTAAACCATAAGAGATTCTTTAGACAGAGAACAAAATGAGGGTTGCTGGAGGGGAGGTCAGTGGGGGGGATGGGATAAATGGGTGATGGACATTAAGGAGGGCACTGGGGGCGCCTGTGTGGCCCAAATGGTTAAGCACCCGGCTCTTGATCTTGGCTCAGGTCGTGATCTCCCAGTTCATGGGATCAAGCATCAGGCTCTGCACTGACAGTGTGAAGCCTGCTTGGGTATCTCTCCTTCTCTCTGCCCCTCCCCAGCTGGTTCTCTCTCTCTCTCTCTCTCCCTCTCCCTCTCCCCCAAAAACTAAATAAATAAACTTAAAAAAAAAAAAAAAAAAGAGGGCACTTGTTGGGATGAGCACTGGCTTATATGTAAGTGATGAATTACTGGGTTCTAATCCTGAAACCAATACTATACTGTATGTTGACTAACTTGAATTTATTTAAATAAGTTTTTCAAAAAGATGAACTTAATATATAAAACATAGCCAGTTGCTTACATAAGAAAAGAATGTTTCTGCAAGGGAGGGTACTCAAGAACAGTAATGCTAGGTGGCTCCATGGATGAGAATTGAAGGTCAGGGAAGATTTTCAACACGTATCTTGTTGTATCCTGAATTTTGAAGTACAGCCACACTATCCATTACAAATGAAATTAGTTTTAGGCCGCTTCTGGTGCTGCTTGTGTGGTCGTTCGGTGCAGACCTGGTACCTCTCTTGTGAAGCGGCAGCTGAGGAGACTCTGGCGCTCGCCGTGGCCAACGAAAAGCCCAAGGAAGGAGTCAAGACTGAGAACAACGATCATATTAATTAGAAGGTGGCAGGGCAGGATGGTTCTGTGGAGCAGTTTAAGATTAAGAGGCATACACCACTTAGTAAACTAATGAAAGCCTAGTGTGAACGACAGTGTTTGTCAATGAGGCAGATCAGATTCCGATTGAAGATACAATTGCTGTGTTCCAGCAGCAGACAGGAGGCGTTTACGAAAAAGGGAACTTGCTACTTTACTCCAGAACTCTGTTCCTCCAGACCAAGAAGACATTCTCAATTAGAAAACCGCAATTTGGTTCCACCACATCCTGACTATTACAGTATAGTTTTCTCTATTCTTTCATTTTCCCCTTCCCCATGCCCTTATTTATTGTACATAAAGTAACTGTGTAGGTGCACAAGCATTTTGCATTTTTTTAACTAAATGGCCAATGGTATGTTTTGATCGACATCAAATGGAGATGGGATGGGGAAAAATACTGGTTCTGTGAAAATACCCCCTTTCTCCATTAGTGGCATGCTCTTTCAGCTCTTATGTTTATATTCCAGTAAGTTATTTTGCTCTCACTGTTTAACAAAAAAAGAACAACATAAAAATCCTTGCATACCTTGTTTGATTGGAGAATTTTAATGTTTTTCATTTATCATTGTAAAACAAAGGACAATTTTACAAGTTTTTGTACATAGCTATTACATATAGGGCAATCTGTCTTTAAGTAGGGATAAATTACTCTAAAAGAAATGAATCCTAGTTAGTTTTCCCTTCAAGTCAAGCGTCTTGTTGTTTAAATAAACTTCTTGTTTAAAATGAAAAAAAAATTAAATTAGTTTTAAAGATACAAATATAAAACACATAAAATTAAAACATCGTATATCAAAAAAATTTTTAAATAATGAAAGAAAAAAAAATACAGGCTTTTGAATAAAGGTGGAGATTGGAATATATGTTTACCTCCACTCTATCTGAAGGCCTATGAGAGTGAAGAGACATTTTTAATTTTTTTTATGTTTATTTATTTATTTTTTGAGAGAGAGAGACAGAAAGCAAGCCAGGGAGGGGCAGAGAGAGAGGGAGAGAGACATCCCAAGCAGGCTCTGCCCTGTCAGCACAGAACCCAACACGAGGCTTGAATTCACAAACTGTGAGATCATAACCTGAGCTGAAACCAAGAGTTAGATGCTTAACTGACTAAGCCACCCAGGCACCCCAATTTTTAAGCGTTAGCAAACAAAGCAAAGGCAACAAAAGAGAACAAAACAGCAACAAAATCATGTAGGTAGAGGGTAGATGGATGAATAATAGGGTGGTTATTCCTGCTTCAGATTCTCTCTCTCCCTGTCTCTCTGCCCCTCCCCTGCTCACATACACACACACACCAGGTGCCCCTAGCATTATACTGTCCAGCTCCATCCATGTTGTTGCAAATGACAGGATTTTATTCTTCTTTATGGCTGAGTAATATTCCATTTTATATATATATATATATGTATATATATATATACACACATATATATATGTGTGTATATATATATATACACACACACACACACATATACATATATATACACACACATATATACACACATACATATATATATACACACACACACACATATATATATACACACATATATACGTGTGTGTGTATATATATATAATGGAATAATGTACAAATATATACACATATATTTGGATGTGAGACTTACTGAGTCAAAAGAATTTAACATTTTTATGGTTTTTATACAATGTGTTGCATCAAATTTTTGAAATGAGACCATTTAATATCTAGAGTGAAACTATAACTTTTTTTTAGCTCATGAAAAACCACATCTATTCAAGTTTCATTTAATAGTTAACATGCTCAAAAGCACAGCCACAAAATGATTTCAAGAAAGTATACCATGAAAATCAAAGAAATGTAATAAAATGAATATACATTGCAGTTGTTGCAGAACTGACATGATACTTTTTGCAAATGAATGAGATTTTTTTTAAGGTATCAAAATCGGCTTATTTACTCTTAGTTGAAACCCATTTATTTCCTCAAAAAGCAACAAAGGAGATTCATCATTCTCCTTCAAATAGTTCTCCAGTTCTTACCAAAGATTCCCTGTGACCATTGTCCTGACCCAGGCCAGTGTGTTGAGTTGCTTTCTGTATGTGCAGAAAGGAATCTATCCTCTACCTGGGCAGATTAGAGATGGTGACATTTGAGGAATACCACAGTGATTGGCCTTTTCCCTTTCTCAACAGACAGGCTCACCCCTAACATTGTAGGGCCAGAAGGTAAGTACAAATACAGTACAAATAGTACAAATAGAGGCTAACACACTACACATCCAAATATTTAAAATCTTTAAATCATAATAAAACATTATTAAATGAAATATGTTCTATAGCCCCACCTGGCTAAATGTGACATCAAAACAACCTGGAAGGCCATGTTCAAATCTAGGATGGTCAGACTCCTCTGAGCTCTGCACCAGAACATGGTACAAAAAGGAGAGGTGACCTCCAGCCACAGGCCACCCTCCTCTCTTTCCACTTCTCCTTATCATTCCCAGGCAGGTCTTATACATACATTGTTCATTCCAACCAGTAAGTCCAGGCTCTGCCCTCCATCACCTCAAACAGTAGCCGGGCTTCCCTGTGAGCCAAGTAATAGGAGGGTCCACCCTTGGGAAAACGAACCCAGAGTGAAGGCCTGCACATACCTTAGAAAAAGGACCAGGCTGTTTGGACAGGGAATTTCTGTAAGGTCATCTCTCCTTGGCCCCCAGATATTTCTTATTCTGTAAGGAGGAGCTGGACCAGAGGAGGACCAGAGTAGAAAATCCTCTCATGGTGGTTTGGGGATGGTACTGCCATAAATATGCAGCTCTTACCTTTGAAGACATTGTTCTCAATTAAAATATTGTTCTCTGAAAACATGCATCAAAGACCTTTGCCCTCTTGTTAACATTTCACAATTATGAGCACATTCTTTAGGATCGGTTTACCTGATTGCTTGGTTCCCATCCAGGAAAGCAGAAAGAGGCCTTTGGGAGAGGACATGCAGAATCGCTGCCTGAGAAGCCAGGCAGTGGGCAGGTGGGGCAGCAGGGTACAGCCTGGGTGAAAGGAAAAGAGGCTTTGACTACACTTGGCCCTGCCTCACTAGTCTCCTCCTGACTGCCCTGGGAAGGGGGGGGGGGGGGGCGGGGTGCATGTAAGCCAATAAAGAAAGAGGAAGAGAAGAATAAAATTGTAAAGTGGGGAAAATCTCCATGCCTCTATCCAGATTTTCATCTTGCATCTGCCTACACAGCAGATCCACCTCTAAATTACACGAGTAAAATACATGGCCAAATAGAGCTGCGCTTCCCAACTGACATTTTTCAAGCTCTGAGTGTTTAAAAGCAATAATAGCATCAGTTGCTTTTATTGATCAAAATACTAATACATGAAATATTAATATAAATCATTTCTCCAACAAAACAGAATGGTTTGACAGCCTGTGAATATGCATCAAATGAACAAGATTGATAGTGCACATTTTTGCTAAAGCCCTAGCTACTCAAGTCATTTATCATTTAGCTAAACACTAATCACTACCTTGAGGTTTTAACTATTATACCATTTTAGATGCTTTTATTCTTCATCACATATTATTTCATTTACAAATAAAGACCAGTCGTTAGAAACAAGAAGCGTAAGTGATACTGCCATTGAAAACAAGTTGATATAAGAATTATAAGAATGCAATGAAATTGTACAAAGAGGATTTTTACCTACTATGTTGTACCTACCTGTTCATAAGTCCTACAAACCACATCAGGATGGTTCTAAAAAATTTTTAATTATGTCAAAAGTATGTAATATATTAACTATCAAATTATCTCTGGGGTGCCTGGGTGGCTCAGTCATTTGAGCGTTCGACTTCAGCTCCGGTCATGATCTCGTGGTTCGTGGGTTCAAGCCCCACATCAGGCTCTGTGCTGACAGCTCAGAGCCTGAAACCTGCTTTAGATTTCAGATTCTGTGTCGCCCTCTCTCTGTGCTCCTCCCCTGCTCACACCCTGTCTCTCTCTCAATAATAAAGATTTTTTTAAAAATGTTTTAATTATCTTTGCATTTGTTGGAAATAAAGACTAACCACACTATAAATGTGCTCTTTGAATTGCAAAGCCTGCAGGAAGCAGCCTAAAGCATTCTCTCTTATTTTGTTTCTCAGAAATAAAATGCAAATTGTAAAAAATAAGCTAAATGATCTTAAGTCCAAAATACAAGAATTATAATAGTCATAAAGTAGATGCTCTAGTGTAGAATTAGATGCTTTAATATAGAATTAGATTTTTAAATCCAAGTAAATCCATTTAAGTACCTTAAATGAAAACTAATATGTCATTGACTAAATTGTCAATAAATCATCTTTTGTCTCATAATTAATTTAAAGTAAATTTATTCCCATGCATCACATATAACAAAGAAAGATGTCAACATTTTCCTTATCATAAATAGAATCACTAGGACTAAACTTTTTTAAGTCTTTATTTATTTATTTATTTATTTTGAGAGAGAGAGGGTGTGTGTGCAAGCAGGGGAGAGGCAGAGAGAGAGAGAGAGAGAGAGAGAGAGAGAGAGAGAATCCCAAGCATGTTCCACGTTGTCAGTGCAGAGCCTGGCAGGGGGGGCTCAATCCCACAAACCATGAGATCATGACCTTAGCAGAAATCAAGAGTTGGACGCTTAACCAACTGAGCCACCCTGGAACCCCAGGATTGAATTTTAAATAAACTTTATAATCTAATGTTGAATAATACAATTTTCTAAACTAAAACATTTTACTTAAAACCATTTCTGTAGAATATCCATGCAAAAATAACAAAACAATTTTTAAGTTCTTACAGTCTTAAAAGTTCTTAAGGGGACTTAGCAGATTACAAGTGACTGTGAAAGAGACTCATAAGTCAAAAGTATCCCAAGCACTATATGCTGGGTACAGTCTAAAGCCCCATTAACAAAGTCTTTCTGTCCACCATTAAATTCATGTGCCAGACAGAATTCAGCTCTGAAACTACACTTCAGTTTCTATGTTTATAAAATGAAGATAATAGTACTTCCTTCCCAATATTGTTACACCCACTGAGTGAGATTACAAATGGAAGTGGCTCAGCATTCGATACATTGCAGATGTGCGTATACAACATTTATACATGCAGATACACATCCCTAGGAGAAGAAACACATCAATGCAAACTCTCACTATTATTTAACTAATTAATACCAGCTTCTTTCCTGAAAAGAGACGAAAGCAGAAAGTTAAAAGAGGAAGGTAATACAGGCTGGAAGAGGCACACAAAGTGAAGACAAAATAGGACAAAAACATTGCAGCCATTCTGCATACTTTTGCCTAAGTATGTTTCAGATAAAAAGTCTGTCGGGGCGCCTGGGTGGCGCAGTCGGTTAAGCGTCCGACTTCGGCTCAGGTCGTGATCTCACAGCTTGTGGGTTCGAGCCCCGCGTCGGGCTCTGTGCTGACTGCTCAGAGCCTGGAGCCTGTTTCAGATTCTGTGTCTCCCTCTCTCTGTGACCCTCCCCCGTTCATGCTCTGTCTCTCTCTGTCTCAAAAATAAATAAACGTTTAAAAAAAATTTTTTTTTTTTAAAGTCTGCAAATAACATAAATGTACCTGTCTCCCTCCCTCTGAACCATCGTGTGCCTGGGGACCTGGCACCCAGGAAGCACTCTAATATAATAAGACATCAGAAGGAAAGATTCAGTTAGCACCAACTTCCATAAAGTTGGTGCCGTGTAACTAAATACAATCACTAACTACTAAAGTACAACTAACTAAATAGAATCACAGGGCCACAGGATGGTGCAGTGAGAGGGACCCAAGAGACTACCTAACCAGCTCCATCCAACATTTTGCAAAAGGCAAAATAAAGTGCCTAGGTGACCTGCCCAAGACCACACCCAATTAGAGGCAGAGGCCAAAATTGCATTAGGATTTCCAGGAAAGTGCCCTTTCTCGTTGGGGGGCGGGGGGAAGCTTGTGTATATATGTCAGGGACATGGGAGAAGATAGCACAGCCTCTAGAATATACAAGGCAAAGATTTCTAACACTGCCAAAGTGTGCTTGGCTGGCAATAAGATCCAAGGTTGATAAGACAGCAAGACTTTCCTCTAAGGACAGAAAACATGTTGCATTATCCTCCTAGAGAAGGCAGTTAGACTAAGACATCCCTGCTGTCAAAATAACTGCTGCTTCCAGATATGTTTTCCACCTACCCTTCAGAATGGAAATGAGCCCAGATCCCTTTCTCAGAAGAGTTAAGCATGGAATCATCACTCAAATGGAGCAAGCAGCTTGCAGAATGGCTGCAATGAGTTCGTCCCCTAGTAAATAGATTGAACATTATCGCTCTACTTCATATCCTCAATGGAACTCAGTCCCATGAATGGAGTGGTATATTATAACTGGCATAAAATAAGCCACCACTTTAGTTACAACACAGGATTGTCCAAATAAACAAGCATTAATCATGCACATTATGTAGAGCATAATGCTTCAGAGAGCTTCTGCAAGCAGCTCCAAATGAACTCGACCAAATTATACCATCTGACAGCTGTTCTGTGACCTGTGGGAAATGAGTTGGTGGTCTCAGTCCAGTTCCTAGAGGACAGGTGTCCAAAGCACAAAAACTACCCTCACAATTGGGCCTAATTAGCAACCTGGTTGTTGCAGCCGCAGTAAAACCTGGAGTCTATGTCACCGCCATGCTGTTGGAGTCTTGTCTCCACATCGGGTGGCATGCACTAAAGGCTTAGTGCAGAAACGCTCACAATGGCGACTGCACAAAATGTCGTTGCTTCAGGAGAAACAGAACTGGGTCCAGGACTGGCTCTCTGCCTCTTGGACTCCCCCGAGCCAAAGATGTCAGAGACAGGGTTGGAGTGTGGGGCACTGTTTTAATCCATGGAACGAACATGTTTGTAACACTTAAAGTGTTATGTACTCCTACCTTTAATAAGAGTTATCGACTCAATATTACACAAAAACTGAGATTTCCCTGGATTCCCCAATCATTTCGCAAAGTCTTTCCCTTCACCTCTTTGCCTTAATTGAAACCTGCCTGCTTCTGAGGATAATGCTTCCCCTTAAGCCCTCTTAAAGTATACAGCTGTTTCCTCCAAAGTCCCACATACCTCAGCACCAGTTAATAAGGAAGGATTCTCCTTATTCCCAAACCTCACTTTCAGGCCATTTCTTCTCTGCTCTTGCAAAAGCCTTCTCTGACACCCAGAGCATTCAGCTCTGCCCCTATCCATTAACCTTCCATTCAATTGTCTTGTTCTGAAAAGATGTTAACTCCTGACTTACAGTCTTCCTCTCTTATCCTCTCTTCAGATCATCAATGGTGATTTCAACACCCATGTGTGTAAAGCATAAACACTCTGGCTTCAAAGTGTCTTATCTTCCTCACCCTAATGATCTTTTCTCTCAATACCACAGCCTCCCACTCCCATGGCTGCTCTCCAGACCTTGTCATACCAGAAACTGCACCACCTCCAAAAATCTCAATTCAAATAGTACTTCCTTGGATTACAACCAGTCATTGCTAGCTCATTCCGTTACAGCACCCTTCCTTATGACTCTCTTGACACATGCAGACCAATACAATAGCCCAGTTTTCTTACTCTTTATTCACTGACTCCCCATGCTTTCCCTTCTCTTATGTCATAATTGGTGCCTCACTTTCCCTCACCCTCTCCAACCAATCTAACATCAAGTTCTGTCAACTTTATCTCCAAATTATATTCATTTATTTCTTATTCACCATTGTATTCCCAGTTTCTGCTCATAATATAGACTCAATAGTATTTCTTGAATGAGTGAAGCATTAAAGGTAAATGTTGGGGAGTTTCACTTCTGCTTAGGACATAGAAGCAAAAGAGAATGTCACTTCCACATTGATAATAGAAAAAAATCATCTAAAAAATAGAACTTTTATGTATCCCAACAGAGAGCTAAGTTTGCAAGCAAGCAAAGCAAACTGAATTCTAAACCTCAAAGGGAAATAGGAAGCATATACTTTTCCACCTTTGGGAGAGCACAGGAGAGAGAAATGTCTGCCACATAAGTAAATAAGAATAACCCAACGAAAATTTTTATTCATTAAGGCCAAGTGTGGGCTAGTACGACAATGTAGTATAGGTAGCAGGTCCAAATACAAGGGAAATGTGCCTTTATTCATAGGACTTTCCACAGGCCTCCACTGAGTGCTTATAAGAAAGCTAGGAGACAGGATAGGAAACTGGAGACAGCCCCCTCAGTGGGGTGGGTGTGCAGAGATAATCATCAGATAATAATCACTCCCCGCCATGACTAACCAGAGATACAAGGCAGAGCTTGGCTGCCATAGGAGGAAGAACAGGAATATGAGAAAACACCAACCTATGTCCCACACACACAAAGTCTGCTGAGTAAGGCTAGGCTAGGAGAACATAGAACACTCCAGTGACCCCAAAACAAGTATAACTCTAAGTAATAAGCAACATCAGTCTACCATTAAGGAAGGAGCAAAGGCTTGTAGAGAGTCCCCTTGATGGTGCAGAATGGCTGAAAGCTAAGGGTGGAGAAGAAGCACTGATTTTTGTTTGCAACCCACCAAGTCTCCACTCTATGCACAAAGAAACAGCTTCCAACCACTGGAGGAATTTAAGATAATGGTACACTGAAGGTAATGAGAGCCACAACAAAATCTAAACCTATCTCATCTCCCATCTAGTATAACTCAACGCCATACTAACAGCTTGAGAGAAAAAGACACACACCCATTTTTCTTGCAAAAATCGTATATACTTGAGTCTTCTATGTATACCTATACACAATATCCAATAATCATACAAAAACACCAAAACCAACATAAAATCAAGAAAAAAACAGCCTATTGTCAAGAAATAGGGCAATTAATAGAACCAGACTCAGATATGACTCAGATGTTGAAATACTTTCAAACAATTATGATTAACATGTTAAAGGCCCTAGTTAAAAAAAAAAAAAGTATGTGCATAGATAGAAATGTCAGCAGAGAGATGAAAAACCATAAGAAAAAGTTAAATGGAAAGGATAGAAATTGAAAACATGGCATCCAAGACAAAGAATATATTCAATAAATTAATCAGCAGACCAAAAAGTTCTGGGGGGGAAAAAGCAATCAGTAAACTTAAATATAGATCAATAGAAATTATTCAGACTGGGGAGAGAGAGAGAGAAACACAGCAATCAAGAACCATGGAACAATATCAAATGTTCTAACATGTATTTATTAAGAATCCCAAAAGGGAAAAAGAGAGAGGATAGGGAAGGAAAAAATATGTGAAAAGGTAATGACTAAATGGACAGTATGAAGAAGCTTATTTCTGCTGGTGAAACAGTACTGTAATCTGATTGTCATGTTAGTTACACAAATCTATACGTGCCATAAAATGCCATAGAAAATATACACCAAAAAAAGTATAAAATTGGAAGAGCCTAAATAATATCTGTAGCTTAGTTAAGAATATTATACCAATGTCCATTTCCAGATTTTTGTAAATTCTATGATTATGCAATTACCATTGGAGGAAGTTGTGTGGAGGATACACGAAAACACACTACATTTTGCAACTTCTTGTGAATCTAAAATCATTTCAAAATTAAAAGTTCTTTGAAAGACAATGGCCAAGGGCCTTGGGTGGCTCAGTCAATTGAGCATCAGACTTCAGCTCAAGTCATGATCTCATGGTTCATGAGTTCAAGCCCTACATTGGGCTCACAGCTGTCAGCACAGAGCCCACTTCTGATCCTCTGTCCCCCTTTCTCTCTGCCCCTCCCCCCTCTCAAAAATAAATAAACATTTAAAAAATAATAATAAAAAGATAATGGCCAAAATTTTTCCAAAAATAATGAAGGAAAACAAATGACCCATACAATAAACCCAGAGAACTTCAAGCAGGATGAATAATACTACATATACCCACAACTAGCCTCTTAATAATCAAACTGCTAAAAATAAAAAATAAAAAAAACAGAAACATAATTTTCTTATAACATTGTAGAAGTAAAATGTATTACATTAAGAGCACACAGTAGGGGAGAGAAGAAATAAAGTTTACTGTTAAAAGTTTCTTTTAACTGAATTATACTAAATTATTTGGTGATAGTTTACTAACTGTTTATAAGTTTATGGACTGTTAGATGCATATTGTAAATCATAGGGAAACCACTATTTTTTAATGTTTTCTTTATTTTTGAGAGAGTGCAAGTGGGGGAGGGGCAGAGAGGGGAACAGAAGATCCCAAGCAGGCTCTCCACTGACAGCAGAGAGCCCAATGTGGGGCTTGAACCCACGAACCCCGAGATCATGACCTGAGCTGAAGTCAGACGCTCAACTGACCAAGCCACCCATGTGCCATGGGAAACCACTATTTTTAAAAAGAGATAATTAGTAAAACAATAGTGGAGATAAAATGGAATCATAAAAGAAGGCAGGAACATCCAAAATAATTTTTTAAAAAATAAAAATTGAGCGGGGCGCATGGGTGGCTCAGTCGGTTAAGCGTCCAACTTCGGCTTAGGTCATGATCTCTCAGTTTGTGAGTTCGAGCCCCGCGTCAGGCTCTGTGCTGACAGCTCAGAGCCTGGAGCCGGCTTTGGATTCTGTGTCTCCTCCTCTCTCTGCCCCTCCCATGCTCATGCTCTGTCTCTCTGTGTCTCTCAATAATAAATAAACGTTAGAAAAAAAAAATTTTAATAAAAATTGAGTTACAAGAGTCAAACTATCTGACCTCGAGACTTAACTATCAAGCCACAGTAATCACGACAGTGTGCCATTGGCAAAATGGAGCACAACAGAGTCCAGAAACAGGCTCACAAATACATAGTCAATTGACTTTCAATAAAGGTGCCAAGGCAGTTTAATGGGTAAATTATTTTTTAACAAAAAATGCTGAAACAATTAATTGGGTTTTCCATTTGCAAAAAAACACATAAATAAACCTTGACCCTTACTTCACACCATCTACAAAAGGAAACTTAAAATAGATCACAGACCTAAATGTAAGCCTAAAATTATAAAACTTTCAGAAGGAAACATAGGAGAAAAATGTGACCTTAGATTAGGAAAAGATTTCTTAGATATGACACCAAATGTACAATCCATTTTTATAAATGATAAATTGGCTTGTGTCATAATTGAAAACTTCTGCTCCTCAAAAGATACTTTATAAGACAAGGCAAAAATGGCGCCACCCAGGTAGCTCAGTCAGGTAAGCCCCCAACTCTTGATTTCATCTCAGCTCATAATCTCACGGATCATGAGTTGAGCCCAGTATGGAGCTCTGCGCTGCCAGTGAAGAGCCTGCTTGGAATTTTCTCTCTCTCTCTCTCTCTCTCTCTCTCTCTCTCTTCCTCCTTCTCTCCCTCTCTCTCTCTCTCTAAATAAATAAATAAATACATAAACTTAAAAAAAAATAAAGACAAGGCAAAAATGAACCATGGAGTGGAAGAAATAATTGCAAAACACATGTCTGATAAAAGAACTGTGTTCAGAATGTATAAAGAATTCTTAGAATTTAATTATTAAAAAATCAAACAATCCAATTTTTAAAAAGGGGAGAGGACAAAAACATATACTTCACCAAAGTAGAAATACAGGTGGTAAATAAGTATTTGGGAGAAATGCTCACTGTCATTAGTAATTAGGGAAATACAAATTAAAACTACCATAAGATACCACTTTATACCTATTACATGAGCTAAAACTTAATTTTAGAAATAATTAACAATACCAAGTACCGGCAACAGAGTGGAGGGATCAGAACTCTCATATATTATTGGTGAAAATACAAAATGGTACAGCCACTTTAGAAAACAATTTGACATTTTCTAATAAAGTTAAACATACACTTAACATATGACCCAACAGTAATATGAACCCAAGGTATGTACCTAACAAAAATGAAAACTTATATCCACACAAACACCATTATGCAAATCTCTATAGAAGCTTTATTCATAATTGCCAAAAATCTAGACACAATCCAAACATCTATCAACTATGCAATGGATAAATAAATTGTCCTACATCCATGAAATGGAATACTTCTCAATAATAAAAAGGAATAAACTTTGGATACATGAATGGTTCTCAAAAGTGTTATGCCAAGTGAACGAAGCCAGACTACAAGGATACATACTGTTCGATTCCATTTATATAACATTGTGGAAAAAGCAAAATCACAGAATAGAAATCAGTTGACAGAGCTCTAGTGCGGGGAGTGGGGGAGGACTGACTTATAAAAAGCACAAAGAAAATGCTGGAAACTTTCCATACCTTAAATGTATTATATGATTACACATTTGTCAAAACACATCAGACTGTACATTTAAGGGCAAAGTTACTGTATTCTCTCTAAATTCATGTATATTTTTACATTTCCATAATAAAACATTTTAAAAACAAATGCCAATATCATGCTCTTCAGATTCTATTTGCAATAAACCATATATTTAGGCTGTAAAATCAAAGAATGCAATGAACACTATATACACTGTATGTTAGCTAACTTGACAAAGATTTATTTTTTATTTTTTTTTAAGGTTTATTCATTTTTCAGAGACAGAGAGACAGAGCATGAGCAGGGGACGGGCAGAGAGAGAGTGAGACACAGAACCTGAAACAGGCTTCAGGCTCTGAGCTGTCAACACAGAGCCCGAAGCAGGGCCTGAACTCATGGGCAGGGAGATCATGATCTGGGCTGAAGTCAGACGCTGAACTGACTGAGCCACCCAGGTGCCTCAACAATAAATTATTTTTTTAAAAAAAGACTGCAATGAAAAACGAGGCACAGGATGGGAGCAAATGTTTACAAAACACATTCTGATAAATGAATTGTGCCAGAATATAGAAAGAATTTTACTACTCAGTTATGACATACATACATAATTTGAGATACAGGAAAATTTTGTTCTACTGAAGGTTCATGGAGCAAGAAGAGTCTAGTAGAAAGTTTTTGCTATACTGAGATTTTAGTTTCAATATCTTCTTTCCACAAGCAATAATTTTTGTATGATTTTTAATAAGGTTCCACTAACAATAATTCACAATATCCTAGGAGGTTCCAAGCTCACTCTGTATTAAAATTTTTGTAAGAATCATTCGGATACCAAGGCATCTTGAGCTATGGGTAACAATTAAGGAAAATCATGATACAAAATTAATTAATTCCTATATGCTCCTAACACTCTCCACCTAGTACAACACCCATATACAAGAGCTATTTGGTGATTGCTTGCATTTTTCTTAAAAATATAAAGCTTATTTGTAAGGGGCAAGTCTTAAAGCAAATGTGAGAAATTATACAGCTGTATCCATATCGATACAGCTTTAAAGAATAAAGCCCAAGGGGTGCCTGGGTGTCTTAGTCAGTTAAGTGTTCAACTCCTGATTTTGGCTCAGGTCACGATCTCATGGTTTGTGGGCTCGAGCCCCACATCAGAGTCTGATTGAGATTGTCTCTCTCTTCCTCTCTCTCTCTCTCTCTCTCTCTCACTCACCCACCCACACACACACACACACACACACACACACACAATAAATAAACTTTAAAAATAATAATAAATTAAGAATAAAGTCTTACAACTTCTCCGAAGAAAACATGCAGATGGCCAACCGACACATGAAAAAATGTTCAACATCACTCATCATCAGGGAAATACAAATCAAAACCGCCATGAGATACCACCTCACACCTGCAGAATGGCTAACATTAACAACTCAGGCAACAACAGATGTTGGCAAGGATGCAGAGAAAGAGGATCTCTTTTGCATTTTTGGTGGGAATGCAAGCTAGTGCAGCCCCTCTGGAAGATAGTATGGAGGTTCCTCAAAAAATTAAAAATAGAACTACCCTACAACCCAGCAATTGCACTACTAGGTATTTATCCAAGGGATACAGGTGTGCTGTTTCCAAGGGGCACATGCACCCCAGTATTTATAGCATCACTATCAACAATAGCCAAAGTATGGAAAGAGCCCAAATTTATCGACAGATAAATGGATACAGATGTGGTACACACACACACACACACACACACACACACACACACACAATAGAATATTACTCAACAATCAAAAAGAATGGAATCTTGCCATTTGCAACTACATGGAAGGAACTAGAGGGTATTATGCTAAGCAAAATTAGTCAGAGAAAGACAAATATTATATGACTTCTCTCATATGAGGAATTTAAGATACAAGACAGATGAACACAAGGGAAAGGAAGCAAAAATAATATAAAAACAGGGAGGGGGACAAAACATAAGGGACTCTTAAATATGGAGAACAAACAGAGGGTTACTGGAGGGGTTGTGGGAGGGGGGATGGGCTAAATGGGTAAGGGGCACTAAAGAATCTGCTCCTGAAATCATTGTTGTACTATATGCTAACTACTTTGCATGTAAATTAAAAAATAAATGAATGAATGAATGAATGAATGAATAAATAAAAAGAATAAAGTCTTATAGGGGAAGATGGTGAAGTAAGAAGACACTAGGCTCACCTCATCCTGTGGATACAACTAGGTAACACCCACATTAGTGTAAATAACCCTGAAAACTGGCAGAACAGACTCGCCACCACTAAATGTAGAGAAGGGCATATCAGAGAGTATAGGAAAAGGCTGAGATGTGGTCAGGAGCTGAACAGAGCACAGGACTGTCCATGGGAGAGAGGGACCAGCAAGCACCAAGAGGGGAAATAAACAGACCCTCACACCAGGCAGCCATGCATGGGGGACCTGCACAGGAAAGACAAATGCCCATAACATTTGGCTTTGAAAACCAGAGGGGCCAAATTTCACGAATTCTTACCATCAATGAGGTTAACCACCCGGAATTTTAAGAATCAGTGGGCTGGACTCTGGGAGAGCTGGAGGGTAAGAGGAAACTGAGTCCTTGACCTTAAAGAGATGGTATAACAAACCAACCCACAGAGACACAGCATAGAAACGGCAGTTCGAAAAACGCCTGGGGTATATGGGTGGGGATTCGTTTACTAATCTCAGCCAGTGCTGGAGGGGCAGGTGTGGTTGGGATACTTCTTCAGGAACAAATAAACTTGTGGGTACCAATTCCCTCCCCTGCTCCCCAGCCTAGACACAGGGACACCTGCTGGAACCAGCACAGTGCCAACACTCTCCACCTAACTTGCTAACAGTACCCCCACCCCCACATTCTCCGATATGCCCCCTCCAGCCAGGCCTTCATTCCAGGTCTCCTCCCACAAGCAGGCCCACACAAATCTTGCTAACACCACACATCCTGCCCCCATGCACTTCCTTGCCCTCCAATTCAGCCTGCCTCTGTCCCCAGCAGCTGCAGGTTCCTCTCCCACAGTGGACCAGTATGGGTTTTACTGGCCCCATGCTCCCTACCCCTACATTCTCCTGTGGGCCTGCCACCTCCAATTTACCCTTGGCCAGGGCCAATCTGAAACAGTGCTCCAAGTCTGGCAGTGTGCACGTAGCCCTGACAGTGGCCAGCACCACTCCAAAGTGACTGCAGCGCTGCAGAGAGAGGAAGATAACCACACACATCAGTCCAACTGAGGCACCAGCAATGGGGTTGGGGCCTGACTACAGGCCCCGCTCACCAACAAAAGCTTCTTGGGACAACACAGGGAAATCATCCTGCAGTTTGGTGCTACTGCATATCTGGCAAATGCAGCCCCAGACTGGTCCACTAACAGTCCAGGGACTAAACACTTCCCACAAAGGTAAAGAGAGCCATTGCAGACAACTGGTCTAAAGCCAAAAATGGCTCAGCCACAACAGCAGGGTGCACGCAACTCACACAGGAGACACCCTTAAAGGGCCAGTATCTGGTAAACAGGGGACACTGCACTGCAGGGCACTACAGGACCTCTTCTTCACAAGGCCACGACTTGCAAGAGCAGGAGACATACTTGACTTTCCTAACACAGAGAAACAGACATGGACAGTCAGACAAAATGAGGAGACAGAGGAATATGTCCCAAATGAAAGGACAGGACAAAACCACAGCAAGAGACCTAAGCAAAACAGAGATAATATGCCTGATAGAGAATTTAAAGTTTATGAAGATACTCATTGGACTAGAGAAAATAGTGGAGGACCTCAGTGATACACTTAACAAAGAAATTTGTGCACCTGGGTGCACTGTCAGTTGAGCATCCAACTCTTGATTTCGGCTCAGGGCATGATCCCAGGGTCATGGGATCAAGCCCTGTGTCTGGCTTCACGCTGAGCATGGAGCCTACTTAATATTCTCCCTCTCTCTCTCTCCTTCTCTCTCTCTCCCTCTGTCCCCCTCCCCCACTCCTGCACACTCGCTCTTGCTCTCTCTCATAAAAGAAATAAATTTAAAAACAGAGAGAAAGAAATAAAAACAATCAGAGCTGAAAAACACAATAACTGAAATTTAAAAATACACTAGATGGAACAAATAGTAGGCTAGAAGAAGCAGAAGAATGGATCAGTGACCAAGAGGACAGAGTAATGGAAAGCAATCAAGCTGAACAGGAGAGAGAAATAATAATAATGAATGAATGAAAATATACAAGGAATTCAGCAACATCATCAAACATAATAAAATTCACAGTATAGGGATCCCAGAAGAAGAGAGAGAAAGGGGGAAGAAAATTTATTTAAAGAAATATTAGCTGAAAACTTCCCTAATCTGGGGACAGAAACCAATATCCAGGTCCAAAATCAACTCAAGGAGGTCCACACCAAGACACATAGTAATTGAAACGGCCAAAAGTAATAATAGAGAATTTTAAAAACAGCAAAAGAAAAAGGAGACAGTTAGATACAAAGGGAAATACCATAAGACTATCTGCATTTTTCAGCAGAAATGTTGTAGGCCATAAGAGAGTAGCATGATATATTCAAAGTATTGAAAGGAAAAAATCTGCAGCCAAGAATACTCTATCCAGCAAAGCTATCATTCAGAATAGAAGGAGAGATAGAGTACCCCAGACAAACAAAAGCTAAAGGAGTTCACGACCACTCAAACATCCCTAAAGGGATTCTTTGAATAGAAAGGAAAGATCATAAGTAAGAGTTTTAAAAATATGAAGCACAAAAGCATTAGAAATAAGTATATCTGTAAAAACCAGTCAAGGGATTCACAAAATAAAAGGATGTAAAGTATCACACCATATACCAGAAATCTAGAGGGGAGAGGAATAAAGAATGGGCTCAAACTTGTGTGACTATCGATTTAATATAGACTGCTATATGCAGCAGATATTATACACAAACCTAATGGTAGCCACAGATCAAAAACCAGTAATAAATATGCAAAAATAAAGAGAAAGGAATCTAAGTATATCAATAAAGAAAACCAGCAAACCATGAAAGAGAGCAAGAGAAGAATCAGAGAACTACAAAAACCACAAAACAAGTAATAAAATGGCAATAAATACATACTTATCAATAATTACTCTGAAAGTAAATGTACTAAACACTCCAATCAAAAGACATGGGGTAATGGAATGGATAAAAAAACAAGACCCATCTATATGCTGCCTACAGAAGATTCATTTCAGACCTAAACACACATACAGACTGAAAGTGAGGGGATGGAGAAACATTCATCATGCAAGTGGACATCAAAAGAAAGTCAGGGTAGGGACACCTGAGTGGCTCAGTCAGTTGAGCATCCAACTCTTGATTTTGGCTGAGGTCAGGATCTCACGGTTCATGAGATTGAGCCTCATGTCGGGCTCTGTGCTGACAGTGCAGAACTTGCTTGGGATTCTATCTCTGCCTCTCCTTCCCCCACATCTCTCTCAAAATAAATAAACATTTTAAAAAATAAATAAATCGTCCTTAAAAAATAAAAATAAAATAAAACAAGGACTGTAACAAGAGACAAAGTAGGATACTGTATAAATGCAGCATTATTTATACTAGCCAAACTATGGAAGCAGCCCAAGTGTCCATCCATAGATAAACAGCAAAAAAAGGCTTGGTATATATATATATACATTATATATGTATATACATATATAATGTATATATATATATAAAACGTATATATATATATATATAAAATATATATATATATATATATACACACTATATATATATATATACACACACACACACACACACACACAATGGAATATTATTCAGCCATTAAAAAGAATGAAATCTTGCCATTTGCAACAACATGGATGGAGCTAGAGAGTATAATGCTAAGCAAAATAAGCCAGAGAAAGATAAATACCATATGAGTTCACTTATATGTGCAATTTAAGAAAAAAAAAACAGTGAACAAAGGAGTGAAAAGAGAGAGATAAACCAAAAAAAACAGACTCTTAACTATAGACAACAAACAGATGGTTACCAGAGGGAGGTGGGCGGAGGATGGGTGAAACAGGTGAAGGAGATTAAGAAAGAGTACACTTATCTTAATGAGCAGTGAGTAATGTATGGAACTGTTGAGTCACTGTACTGTACACCTGAAACTAATAGAACACTGCATGTTTACCACACTGGTATTAAAAAAAAAAAAAATACCAGCAAAAAAAAAAAAAACAAAAACAAAAACAAGAAAACACTATGGTACTGGCGCAAAAATAGACACACAGATCAATAGAACAGAATAGAAAACCCAGAAATAAACCCACAATCACATGGTCAATTAATCTTTGACAAAGGAGGCAAGACTATATAATGGGAAAAAGACAGTCTCTTCAACAAACGGGGTTGGGAAAAAATGGAAAGCTACATGCAAAAGAATGAAACTGGACTACTGTCTTACACCTTACACAAAAATAAACTCAAAATGGATTGAGGACGTAAATTTGAAGCCTCAAACTATAAAATCCTACAAGACAGCACAGGCAGTATTTTCTCTGACATTGGCCACCGCAACATTTTTCTAGATATGTCTACCAAGGCAAGGGAAACAGAAGCAAAAATAAACTATTGGAACTACATTAAAATTAAAAGCTTCTGCCTAGCAAAGGAAACAGCCAACAAAACTAAACGACAACCTACTGAATGGGAGAAGAAATTTTTGCAAATGACATATCCGATAAAGGGCTAGTATCCAAAATATGTGAAGAATTCATACAACTCAACACACATACAAAAGTAAATAATAATAATAATAATCCAATTTTAAAATGGGCAGAAGATATTAATAGATATTTCTCCAAAGAAGACATCCAGATGACCAACAGACACAGGAAAAGACGCTCAACATCACTCATCAGGTAAATGCAAATCAAAACCACAATGCAATATTACTTCACAAATCTGTCAGAATGGCTAAAATCAAAAACTCAAGAAACAACAAGTGTTTGCAAGGATGTTTCCAAAAAGGAACCCTTTGCACTGTAAGTGGGAATGCAAGCTGGTGCAACTACTGTGGAAGACAATATGGAGGTTCCTCAAAAAATTAAAAATATTACCATATGATCCAGTAATTCCACTAGTGGGTACTCACCCAAAAAATATGACAACACTAACCCAAAAAGATATATACACCCCATGTTTATTTCAGCATTACTTACAATAGCCAATTATGGAAGCAGTCCATTGTCCATCCATAGATGAATGCATAAAGAAGTTTTATATTATAATTTAGAATATAGAATAACCATAAAAAGGAATAAAATCTTGCCATTTGCAACAACATGGATGGACCTAGAGGGCATAATGCTAAGTAAAAAAAAAAAAAAAAGTCAGAGGAAGACAAATGCCATATTATTTCAGTCATACGTGGAATTTAAGAAAAAAAAATAAAGAAAGAAAGAAAAAAAGAGAGGCAAACCAAGAAAACAGATTCTTAACTATAGAAAACTGATAGTTACCAGAGGGAAGATGGGTGGGGAGACGAATGAAAGAATTGAAAGGTATCATGATGAGCACTGAGTAAGGTATAGAATTGTTGAATCACCATGTTGCATAACAGACACTAATATAACATTGTATGTTAACTATGCTGGAATTAAATTTTAAGAAATTTTAAAAAAATTTAATGAAAGAATAAAGTGTTACAAATTATATGCCTGTACCAAAAACTGCCCATTTTCTTGAAGACATATGTAGTATCTGTAATGTTATCTTAGTGTAAAATCACATAGCTATGTCAGTGTAAATAAAATCATACCCCTTTATAATCTTATTGACGTGTCTGCAGGGTTACCAAGGCCATCCCACATGGATGTGTCGCTGCATCTTCAACAAAAGTGTGCAGCCCAAGGGGTGCAGATGCACTCTGAAGCCCAGCACTTACTCTGTTGCAAGCCTTGTGTCATTGCTGAAGGGATAGTGGCACCTTTTTTCTAATGATCCTTCTAAATAGATACCTTTCCGTAACTTGTGAGCTCAGAAAGAGAGAGAGAGAGCACACGCGAGCTGGAGAGAGAGAGAGGAGAGGGAAAGAAAATCTTAAGCTTGCCCCATGCTCAGCACGTAGCCCGTTACAGGGCTCCATCCCACAATCCTGAGACCATGACATGAGCCGAAATCAAGAGTCGGAAGCTCAACCGACTGAGCCACCCAAGAGTCCCTACACCTTTTTTAACACACATGAAAAACTGTGAATGTTAAAAGTGGCCCTAATGACCATTAGCCACTTTGGAAAAACAAAACAAAACAAAACAAAATCTCTCAGAATTACATCTCAGAATAACCATCCTTTTAGGAATTAAACACCCCAAGTTTTTCTCCATTCTTTCATTCTGTTCAATATACAGAACATCTCTGACAAATATAGGTAGAAGAGAACAATTCTGCATAAGAAATGACTGATTTGATCTTGAAATTTCCACATCATCTATGTTATCCCAATCATTAGCTAACAAAGAAAAACCCCTCTACGTACATACACAATTCACTTCTTCAGGGAAGCCTGATGTAAGATTTTCCTGTCATCCCTTAAGAATGGCCAAATTTTCATTGCTCTGTCTGAGCTATGAAAAGCTGATCATCCTGTATATACAGCAAAGAAATGTCTGAAAATTGTAGCAAAACAGGACTGTATAGAGAATTTGCAGTCAATTGTAATTGACAGTACATTTAGCTTAGAGATATCAGCTAAAAGTATTATCAATGTGTGCAACCACTCTCAGCCTGCCTTCAGCAACCACAACAATAACTTAGAAAATCCTTTCTTCCTGATGCATCTATAAACAATTAGCATCTCTTTGTTAAACTCTAATTGCTCTTCTTACACAGCTGTGCCACTGTACAGCTCAAGAAAGAGAGACCAAGTGTTAAGACAGTTATTAATAAAATAATGCCATAACGAAATGCAAGGGCCTGGAGAGTTCAAGACAAACAGGTCTCCCCCACATCTTTTCTGAAAACAAAACCATAGACTATATCTTAAATGCTGAGTTCTCCCATCCTTTTCTCTTAAATATGTCATGATACACAGAGCATTACATGGCTTAACAAGTACCTTGTATATATTAAATATTGTATTAGATAAACAATATGCATTGTTTGTACTTATTGCTGCATATTTTCCCTCTTACCAGTTGCTTTTGTTTGGTTTTCAAATTTTTTACTTGCAATCTACCCACATCCTCAGTGACTAGCAAAGCTAAGGAGTAGTGTTCAAGTCCACACAAACTACCTATCACTTATGGGTAAGGCAAAAGAAAAGGTTTTCTTTTTTTTTTTTTTTTTTTTCTGGGAAACAGTTACAAAGCTCTAGCAATATTCATTGAAAATCCTATGTCAGTTCTAAACCTTAGAGTTTTTTCACCCTTCAAAGTGATACAATATAGGATGACAACATTCCTACCCCTTTCTACTTGAGAAACTCCAAAAACTGTTTGTCCCAGAAATATCTTGACATGTTGGAAGTTTTCAGCTTCAGGAAATGAAATTTTCTACAGTGGAGGATTGAGATATCTACAAATTTGACATGAAACCACTTGACTTAGTATAGAAGAGAAATATTCTTCAAGAACAAAACCCTGAGATGAAATAGCCCTTATATATTTTAACAGTCTCTATCTTTATGCCTCAAATTATACAACTTATTTGACAAATCCAGTGACCAACAATATAGTTTCCTCACTGAATCACTTAAGCTGCTTCTGTGTGTTAGTAACTGAATCCCTGACCAACAGTGGATTAACAATAAACTCATTTCACTTTTCACACACACACAAAAAGCTGTAAGTGGCTTACTCCTTCCTCAGTGCCACATCCTCAGCAGGTATTTCAGTCCTCAGGCTTGTAGCCTCATGGCCACAGAATGGCTGCCTCAGGTCCAGATTGTGAACTCACATCGCATATTCCAAAGCATAAGGGAAAGGAAAGAACCCCCACCTTGGACATTTCTCCATCTCTTTTCCAGAAGCACCACCCACCCTAACTCAGCAGACTTGATCTTACATCTCGTCAGGCAGAACTGGATCATGTAGTCACTCTTAGCGGCAAGGAAATATGGGAAGGTACTTACCTGATGTTCCCAGCCTTTTTCATGGGGGAACAGAGGAAGGGGAATGGTTATTGAGCAGGCAACAACAGCATCTATCACACATGCTGGTAATGTCCTTTCCCTGATTTTCCTTCTGGAAAGCTCTTAATCATCCCTTAAGACACAGCACACCTGTTACTCCCTTAGCAAACCTCCCTTGACCCAGACCTAGGCAGTGTTGGATGTTCATTTCTTAGTGATCTGACAGTTTTATGTACCTTTATACAGGAAAGTGTCCAGTTTGCATTGTGATTGTCATCAATATCTGTTTCCCCATTACAGAGTAAACTTCTGGAATTGGAAACATTTATCTTAACAACCATATCTCAAATGTCTATGGAAGCATGGTTGAAAAATAATTAGACCCAACTATTTAAACTGTGATGATAAGGGGCATCTGGGTGGTTCCGTCGGGTGAGTGTCCAACTTTTGATTTCGGCTCATGTCATGATCCCAAGGTCATGAGCATGCAGCCTGCTTAATAGTCTCTCTCTCCCTTTGCCCCTCTCCCCCACTCACTCTCTCTTTCTCTATTAAACAAATAAAATGTGATGATGAAGTTATTCCCACATGGTCACATATATATTGTACTAGATTAGGCAGCATACAAAATCACCAAATAATTATCTAAAAGAAATGAAAAAAAAACTAAACATAAGTACAAATTGATTGTGTTGATGACCACCCAGGTAACTAGAGTCACTCTTTCAATGGGATTTTGTCTGGAACAACAGACAAAAGAGAGAGAGCATCCATCACCATGCGCTACCCCAGGAGCAGGGCTTTTAGAACTTCAGAATGTGGACTGCATGACCCTCATAATGTCTGGGTTCAAACACAAGCTACTGTTCCTGATGTCTTGGAGATGAAATATTGAACACTCTTAGAGTGCTAAAAGTGATGACCAACACAGTAGCCCAAAGAATCCAGGACTCCTTCCAGGTCCAGGGCAGGAAATAAGACAAGCCTGGAATCTCTTGTCCTACCAGATAGAACAAAAACTATTAACGACTAATAGGGTCATGTCAAGAGAACTCAGGACCCAACCTAAAATGATTCACGGGCTAAAGATGGGACAATCTGAACATCAATAAGAATAATAATTGTAATGGATTAAAATGTATCGAATGTGTTTAGAATCACAAATCCCTAATGATACTTTCAATCAGTCACCTGTAGAGGACACTGGGATATCACTTTATTATTGTGAAAACTGATTGGAAAAGAATCAAACATTTATCCTGCCTCTCTTATACTGACTCCCTTACCACCGAGTACCAAACAGTAGACAAGGGGAAGTTCTTCTTTTTATAAACATTCCAGTTAATTCACAAAAGTTTCAAAAAAACATTCCAGAATTAATTCATAATTCACAAAGTGTCACCACTTTGCACTCCGTAATGGATTAATGATCATCCACAGTTATTAACATTATAAAAAGAAAGATGACCAAACATCATGTGCACCCTAATAGAAGCCCACCTCTATGAAGTTGTCAAAGGGAAAAAAAATTGAAATGGAATCCAATCAGGGCACTAGGTCTAACTACAAAATTTACAAGAAATACAGAGGGAAAAGTACATCCTATTACACCTTAGAGACAGAATCAGCAAAATATAGACCATGGAAAACTGTGCAAGACAAACATCTCAGATACTTTACCCAATACGTTACAGGAAGGAAACATGTAGATTAAAAATGACTTAAGAGACATATCCACTAATTGCAATGCATGGGTCTTATTTGTATCATGATTCAAAGAAACAAACTTTTTTAAAAAAATTGTTACATTTATAAGACATTTGAAATGCATTTTAAATACTAATGAGATGTTTGTAATATTAAGGAATTGTTGTTTTAAAATGTTAGATGTTGGGGCACCTGGGTGGCTCAGTCAGTTAAGCATCCAACTTCAGCTCGGTCATAATCTCACAGTTCATGAGTAGGATCCCCATGTCGAGCTCTGTGCTGAGTGCTGACAGCATGGAGCCTGCTCCAAGCTCTGTGTCTCCATCTCTGTCTCCCCTTCCCTCTCTCTCCGCGCCCACCTCTCTCTCTCTTCTTCTCAAAAATGAATAAAGGTTAAAAAAAGTTTAGGTGTTGATAATGGTATCTGGGTTTGTTTGTTTGTTTGTTTGTTTGTTTGTTTTAAGTGCTTGTCTTCTGCAGATACATACTGAGGTATCTCCAGAAGAGGTACCATGTTTGGGATTTGATTTAGGGTAGATTTGAGAAGAAAGAATGTTGGGGTGGGTAAAGCAAGTTAGCTGTGATTTGCAAGTTATTGGGTCTGGGCAGCAAGTATATGGGAATTAATTACAATATTCTATCTACCTGGGCGCCTGGATGGCTTAGTCAGTTAAGCATCTGACTTCAGCTCAGGTCATGATCTTCCAGTTCATGAGTTCAAGCCCTGCGTAGAGCTTTGTGCTGACAGTTCAGAGCCTGGAGCCTGTTTTGGATTCTGTGTGTGTCTCTCTCTCCCCTCATCTCTCTGTCTCTCTCTGTCTCTCTCTCTGTCTCTTTCTCTCTCAAACATAAATAAACATTAAAAACATTTTAATACAAATATCATATTTTTGTATATGGCATTTTCTACAATGAAACATTTTTTAAATTTTTTCCTAATTCAATATATTAGTAAACTAAACAATTTAGCTGCTCTAGTTCACTAAGGTAATAGTAGCAAGACAAGACTGGGTAAGACAAGGTACTAAATGGAATTTGGCCAGCAGCCTATAAGGATATGACTCCTTTTCAAAGATGGGTAAAAATCAACATAAGCTATTGTATTCGTTTGTCAGGGCTGCCATAACAAAGTACCATAGACTGGATGGCTTAAACAAGAGAAATTTCTTTCATTAAAATTCTAGAGGCAAGATCAAGATCAAGGGGTTTGCCAGTTTGGTTTCCCCTTAGGCCTCTCTCCCTGGTTTGCAGATGGCTGACTTCTTGCTGTGTCTTCACATGGTCTTACCTCTGTGTATGGTATATCCCTGGTGTCTGTGTATCCAAATTTCCTCTTCTTATAAGGACACCAGCCAGATTGGATTACGGCTTGCCCTAATGCCCTAATTTTAACTTAATCACCTCCTTGAAGGCCTTATCTCCAAATACTGTCACCTTCTGAAATACTAGGAGTTAAAACTTCAACATATGAATTTGAAGGGGACACAATTCAGCTCATAAGAGCTGCTATACTTAGCAATCCTATATGATGAGCTAACATTCTGGGAATTTGTCTGACAAGTCAAGCTTCCTCCTTAGACCTGAAGAAAAGCCAGGAATTAGGTCAAGGTTAGTGGGATGCCTCACTTCAATTGGCTCCTAACAGGTTCTAGCCCTCCAAGAAGTCAAACCAAGCCTAAAAGATATTCTTCTTAGAAAAAAATAAAGATTTTCTTTTTTTTTTTTTAAGTTTATTTATTTTGAGAGAGTATGCATGCAAGCAGGGGAAAGTCAGAGAGAGAGGGAGAGAGAGAATCCCAGGCAGGATCTGCACTGTCAGCACAGAACGCAATATGGGGTTCAAACTCACAAACCATAAGATCATGACCTGAGCCGAAGTCAAACACTTAACCAACTGAGCCACCCAGGTGCCCCAAAAATAAGGATTTTCCTATGGAGAAAGATTACAAAGAAAAGCCTCACAAATTAGGGTATACAGTTTCCTGTCCAAACCCAATGAACCTGTCAAAGCTTGGATAACCAATGTCTTTCTGACTTTGCTTGAGGCACCTTATCCCATGCAGAGAAGGGATGTGTGCTGAGAAAACATGTCTTTGCCTGCATACAAGGCTGCAAATAGACAACACGAACCCCTCTGTGTACCATCTGCATTAACAGGGAGAAACACAGGAAACTTCCAGCCATGAACAACAACAGAGCTTACCCTCCGGCACCCCACAATCCCCCAAATGGCCCCCACACATGTTCTCTCTACCTGGATTCCCTGCCAACATCTTTTTCAAGGGTTTGGCCAGAACAAGCAGGGCATTCTGTTCACAGGTGGTTTGGTTTGTCCTGTTCCAAATATTCTAGGCACCTGAACAAATCACAGCACTCTTTCCTCTCTTTCCCTCCCCCATCAGTTTGCCAAAGAGATACAAAATTGTGGTGGCTTAATTGGGCATTGTTTTGCCACCTTAAATGAGGTTACATTTCCAGGGACATACACACTCCATGCCTCCCACCTTCCTTGTTCTTTATGAGAGCTTACTTTCCTCCGAAGTCTTACCTAATCAAATATATTGGCTAAGCTGGCATCATCATCAGCTCTAAACAAACCACCAAAGTCTGTCAGGCCCGCCTGCATTGTGCTTTACCTTCTCACATCAGCTAAAATATAGAAAGATTTTTTTTCCAAAACAGCTCTGCACAAGTTTATACATTTATGTCAAGACTTGTGAGAGCTTGTACCACCCTGCTTTCAGATATACTAATCTCTAGGTTTCTCTCTATTATCACTTACTGACACAAAAGGGTCCTTGGTCCGTAATTCATCTGACTACATAATAAATTACCTAAGTTACATATTCCCCTTTCATAAGACCACTGGCATTCCTTCAGTCAACAACCCCCAATCACTCTGTATTCACCAAGTCCTCCCAAACTCCTAGTCCAAAACAATCCCACCAGGTAATATCTTGGAAAAACCTATATGTGGATGGAAATATGCAATATGCACTGGAAGAAGGATAGAGCCATGGCAGAAGGGAAAAGACCTGAAGACTGCAGTACTGGAGGGAGCCATAGCCCAGTGGCATGGGTGGAGGAAGCAGAAAAATGGTTCTGCAGCATCTCTAGGGGTGATGAGCCTGAGGACCCCCAACAGAAGTGTGGCAGCAGGTGTCCTTGTCCCCAGCTTCCCCAGCTTTTCTCCTTGTGCTGTCCAGATTGTGAGCCCAGAGTCTTGGAAATCAGGAATCTGGGATCTGAGTGGGGCACGTGTCAGCTTGAGAAAAGGACACTGTGAGAAACTGTTACAAACTTTCCTCCTGGGTCAGCAGGAGCATAGAAAGAGGCTACACATTTACTAGTCAAGCAAGCTTGGTTTCCAATCCAGACTCTTCTACATGCTCTCTTTCTAGATTTGAGCAAATTACTTAACCTCCCTGAACCTCAATATTCTTATATGTAAAATGGGGAAATGCTATCCAAAAGTTATTTAGATGATTAAATAACATACTGTAGGTAAAGTGTCTCTCATGTTATATGGCTAGACGAATGTTTTCCCTTCCAGAAAAATTCCTGAGAGCCAAGACAAAAAGGAATCACAGCCATGACATCGCTTTCATTCTCCAATCACAGGAGATGTCAACATCTCAGAAAGACAAACTTTTCCTTAGTATTAAAGTAATGTGTATTTTGAAAGTTTCTAAGAGAGTAGATCTTAACAATTCTCATCACAAGAAATGGTTGGGGGAAATACAGCCATTTATCTTTTGCAACTTTCATTCGGTTCTAAGTGTCAACACCATCAGGATAATAATATAATGCAAAGGAGCTCAAAATAACAGCCAGCTGTCCAATTTTTTGCAGTAAGACCCCGTGTGAGGGGCGCCTGGGTGGCTCAGTCGGTTACACATCCGACTTTGGCTCAGGTCATGATCTCTCAGTTCGTGAGTTTGAGCCCCGCATTGGGCTCAGTGCTGCCAGCTCAGAGTCTGGAGTCTGTCTTTGGATTCTGTGTCTCCCTCTCTCTCTGCCCCTCCCCTGCTCGTGCTGTCTCTTTCTCACAAAAATAAATAAAGCATTAAAAAATTTTTTTTAAAAAAAGGACCCTGTGTGATTCTCACAATAATCAACCACAGTTCTGAACTATGGCTGCACAGGACACACTCCAGATCAAATAAATCAGAATCTCTGGGGGTGAGACCTAGGCATCAGTCTATTTTTAATCTTCCGAGATAATTCTAGTATGCTGGCAGATTTGAGAACCCCTGGTCTACAATATCAGCAGCAAGGTGATCATGGTTGTTCCTGGGAGGCAAAGAAAAGTGCTGCCATCTGACACTGGGGCTGCCCATAAAATGGGTTCTAAAACTGGAACCAAGTTCACAGCAGAAGTCTCAGAAGGACTTGAACAAAAGGAAAGATTTACTTACAAGTTAACGATCTGCAAAAACATCTTTCTAATTTATTAACACTCTACTTAATGCTAAAATAAAAGGCAATATAGCTAATGAAAAAAATGGAAACTACCTAAATGTTTTTCAATTTTGAAAAATGGATAAATTGCAGTGCTTTAGAGCAGTTAAAAATAAATGAATTAGATCTGCATGTATGAACATGGATACATGCTGAATTAAAAGAAAATTGTTGAATAATATATACAGTACAATACCTCTTAGGTAAAAAAAAAATTAATTTTAGAGAGAGGGAAAGCATGAGCAGGGGAGAGGGGCAGAGGAAGAGAGAGAGGTAAGGGAGAGGGAGAGACAGAGACAGAGAGACAGAGACAGAGACAGAGAGACAGAGACAGAGAGACAGAGACAGAGAGACAGAGAGAGAGAGAGAATCTTAAGCAGGCTCCATGCTTAGCATGGAGCCTGATGTGGGGCTAAATCCCAGAACCCTGGGATCATGACCTGAGCTGAAATCAAGAGCCAGACACTCAGCCGACTGAGCCACTCAGGCACCCCCCTCTTAAGTAAAATTTGAAACACAAAGTAATATATTTTACTTTAAATATATAACATATATAGCAGAAGTATAAAAATAAAGAGTTGATGGGTTAAAAAAATAAGATAATGGTTACATCTGGGATAGAAAGAGACTGGAAAGACATAACAATTAATTATAATGCATAAACTTTATTTGGATCCTTGTTCGAGGGAAAAATAGCCCCCCAAAAAAGTCATTCTTGGCATAACTGGGTAATTTTAATATGAACTGTATACTGTGTAATTTTATTAAGTTACTGTTAATATTTTTTAGAGATAATGAGATTATGATTTATGTAGAAAATAAACCTTATTCTTAGGAGATACATATTAAAGTCTAATAGTATCTACAACTTACTTTCAAATGGTATAGCAAAATCCATGTTGTGTACACACACGTACACACACACACACACACACACACACACACACACACCCTGAACAGATCAAATCACCCTAGGGCTTGGTAAAAAGCAAAAGTCCCTCCGTGGCCCCCTGAGATACTACCACAATGGTTGTTTCTAGGAGAATTGCAGATGAAGGTTGATATTTCCAGGCCCAAAATCCCCAGGAGGAGAGTGAAGGCCAGAAACCGCAGGCTTGTTTCTCTAGTCTAGCCCACGCATGGCTGATTTCTACTACCTGCAGGACCAATCTGCCCTCTCAGCACACTCTGCTCTCTGCCATCATAGCTCCAATTAACACACTGAGCAGTTTTCTGTTTATTTGTCTCTATCCCCCACCAGTCCACGAGCTTCATGAGGACAGGGACCATGTCTGTCTTTTTGCTCTTGTCCTCCCAGCACCTGATACAATGCCTGGCACATCCTAAGTACTTAATAAACGTTTGTTTAGTTAGTAATTATGGCCATCTTCCAGGGAGAGGCTGGCCCTCTCTTCTCATCCATGCCATAAGACACAACAGACCTTGTAAACATGCCCCTTTGAGTTGATTTCTGATCCACAAACACTTGTTAAAATATTGTGTACAGTGGTGTCACTGTTGAAGCTGCCATGATCCCTGTGCCTGTCCAACAGTTACTGTTAAAAAGTGTTTGCTTCCATAAAAAATGCTTCCATGATTTGATTAACCTAAATATGTTTTACTTTCCTTGTCATCCGAAAGCATTTATTATCTCTCTGAGGCCTTAAAAACAGTAGGCAGATAAAATCTCCTGCTCATTTACTCATGCAAATTAACTAGATTCAGGAACTCTTCATAAGTCAGCTATAGATTCAGTAACCAGAAATCTCCCCCATGTCACAACATAATGCTTAGTGCTAGTGTCCTCATTAAGTTTTCATAGACAAATTTACTTCCTATATATACCCACAACTTAAGTACACATATTTCATTCAAACGATTACCTGCAATGCTCTCAGTAGGGTAGCCGGGGTATTCTCATTCCAGTATAGTGGCTAAGAGAGTGGCCAGAAAGATTTGTCTGGTTGACCAGGAAGGTGTTACAGAGAAGAAATGGTGGCATGAGGTGAAGTCTTGAGAGAAGAGGTTGATGAAAAAGGTCAAGAATAAAATTACCCTAAAAAATTAGCAGGTGAGGAAATATGAGGTATTTATAGCAAGTAAATATGACTCTCAAGAAATATGGAAAGACAAAGGACAAAGGGAAGAAACAAGAGAAAGAAGTAAAGAATGAAGAAGCAGTGATAGGAAATTCTGTGAGGGGAGCCTGGGTGATTCAGTCAGTTAGATGTCCAACACTTGATCTCGGCTCAGGTCATGATTTCACAGTTTGAGAGTTGAAGCCCCACATTGGGCTCTGCACTGGCAGCACAGAGCCTGCTTGGGATTCTGTCTCTCTCCCCCTCTCTCTGTCTCTCCTCTGTTTGAGTTCTCTCTCTCTCAAAATAAATAAATGAACATTAAAAAATAAATTTAAAAAAAAAAGACATTCTGTGAAAGACACATCAACAGGTATAGAAGGTTGATAAGCCACGTCTCCTTACCTAATTCAGACCTTCCCACTGAAAACAATCAATGTGCAAGCAGAATTTCTATTCAATTGAATTATTTTTGAATGTATGAGAGGGGTTTACCACTTAAAGTCGTCCTTTTGGTAAAATGTACTTTTTTTTAAATGAAGAATCACTCAGTAATTTATCTTTACACTGACACAGATTTTCATCAATTCTTTTTTTTTTTTTTTAAAAAACCAGAACATGTATTGTGTGACTAATCATCGAAATCCTTAAGATGAACTAGATGGTGCAACCACTGCCTTCTTGGGTTTAGGTGTTGTTACTTCATAGAATCCATGCCTGAATTTGAGGTACAAAATTCTTGGGTGCCTCGTTGGACCGGTCCCAGGGGTATTTCATTATTTAGCCTCGGCACTTCAGCTATACTTTTTCTTTCATTTGGCAGGATTATCACATTTACCACAGGTCGACTCCTGAAGGTAGCAGGTCTTAGGGCCACAGTGGCAGCACAACGTGTGCATCTTACTGCAACACTTTCCAAATGACAACCCCTTTGTCATCTTGTTTTCTGCATTGGAGACCAAAGAGCTCGTCAATTCATTTTGTTGGAAATGCGGGACACTTGTAATTTTACTATTCTTTCTGAATTTGGAGACAAAATTTCAAAATTATTTTCCCAGAAATCCTAAAATTTCTTGAAATCTTACTCTGGTTGTTTAGCATAAGGAAACTGACACTATCGAATCCATTTGTAAAACCACTAAATTGCAAACAAATCCTCTTAAAAGTTAGAAAGATGTAACATTTTCATTTAAAAATATAAATACTATTGGGGCATCTGGGTGGATCAGTTGATTAAGCATCTGACTTCGGCTCAGGTCGTGATCTCATGGCTCGTGAGTTTGAGCCCCGAGTCGGGCTCTTTGCTGACTGTTCACAGCCTGGAGCCTGCTTCAGTTTCTGTGTCTCCCTCTCTCCTAGCCCTCCCCACCTCTCTCTCAAAAATAAACATTAGAAAAAAAATTTTAAATATAAATACTGTCCAATTAACATAAATACTGGAGACAACCTATGATTTCCAATAAATCTTTGTGGAAATACTTTTCCAGTGTATTTACTAGCCCCATCCCCTGAAAATAATTTAAATCTCTCATTTCAAGTGTTTTTAATTAATATTATGTTCTAGCTCCCTTAGGAAATAACTTGCGAAATATAAAATGAATTATGTCACCTAGATTAAAACAAGAATCATTTTTGTTTTGTTTTTAAAACAGGCTTCTGAATATAAGCTACAGCTGCAGTAATCTTTTGCCCAACCCCCCCCCCCCCACCTCAAAAATCCTCATAGATATCAGCCTTCAGGAAAGTTCCTCTATAGCAACCTGTGGCCTGCTCACAAACCTTAATTAGTTTGAGAGATCATGACATAGACCCTCTTCAAACTGGATAGGAGTGGTAGCTCTCTGCAGAGAAACAGAGCAAGCTTTTGTACCAGGTAATTTAAGGAGCAGCAACAGGCTAATATGTAGACAAGAGAGGGTAGAGCATGTGGTGTGGTTCTCAGCAGAACGGCAGGCCTCTAATGAGGCCCAGTAGTGGATAGCAGCTGGTAAACTTGGGGCTCAAAATAGGAGGCTCGGAGGGCCTTTATTTGCTAACAAAAGACTGCAAATTGCTCAAAGGCCTGTGGAGGCAATGAGAACATGTTCATATGGTGAGCCAGCATATAAAATTTTAAAAACAAATATTACAATATATGAATTTACATTGCAATGAGAATCAGAAGGGTTCCATGATTGTGGACATTTCAGTAAGAATAGGTACAAAAGTTGACTATTAAATTTTGTATAAGAAAATCACCACCTGCTCTCTGTCTGTTCTGGAATACCCAGACTGAAACGCACGCAGTGAGTGTTGTAACCATTTGTATGGCCATGCCGTGCATTCTGTCTGCAACCCCAGACAAATGACAATGAAAGCATGATGTGTTTTATAGAGTGTTACAAAATTAATGGAATTCATGCATGATGGAATTAATTCCCAGATACTCAACAATAAATTAATAATATGGCAATCATATAAACCAGAAGAGAAAGCTCAAATCTCTTGTGATACAAGCTGGAGACCAAGACTGACCCATACCTTAAGGATTGATCCTAAACAGGTTCTTGTAGATCCTTTGCACAGTTTGTTTTTGAATAGCTGGCATTAATCTCAGTAGTTCCACAGCCTGGGAAGCACAACCAGGGACTCCCAAAGGACAACCACCCATATGAATACTAAATACATACCATTTGGTTAAATATTGAACTTGTTCACTTGTCATTTCCGAACACCACTCTGAGAAATCTCAGAAGTTTGTTTCTACAATTCAGTGTCTCTTGAGAAAAAAATTTTCAGTGATTTAAAAAAAAAAAAAAGTACCTGTATAAGCAGTAATCCTTTAAGTAAAAGGAGAGTTCTTCTGGCATCCATTACAGATCCAAAGTAGAAAGGAGAATCAGGCTTAAAAACATATGTCACAAGTCATGCTTCTTCCATTCTCTTATGATAATCTGAACCTCTCATTAATTGCAGAGAAACCCCCTTAGCAATTTCTAACACAAGTCATAAATGCAGGGCTTTATTATTCTGTGGACGTCTTTGAACCATTCTAGTTGTGATCCCTTGATTTATAACTGGGGGTTATTTTTGACTCACATTTTTCCCATCCTCCTCACATCTTCTTCGTCATGTTTTTCCAATCCTTCATCTGAAAGATGTCTCACTTTGTAGTCATACTTCAGTTCAGATCACACCATCGCAGCTCTGGATCAGTGTTGAAAGGACAAGCTACTACCTGCCCAACTTGGTCCCCATCTTGTTGATGGAGTTCAGCTCCTCCGTGCCTCAAACTCTATATTAACCAAGAGCCTCATTTCCTGAAGATCTTTCTAACTTCAAAGCCTTCCGCCAATCATTCTCAAGTCCACACCTGGTATTTCCTGCAAGCATTACTCCCCCAGCAACCCTCCACTTCTTCATGGAAGTTCCTCATCCCTGCTCCAACTATCTCCATACCCTGACTCATACCATCTCCCACGTAATTGTTTCCTCATTGTTGCACATGCATTTTGGTCCCTATGCTAGACTGTAGGCAGAAAATGAATTTTCTGCTGGCACTCAAGTAATTTAACAAATGTGTATAGAGAGCACTGAATGAATCAAGTACAATGTTGTTAATTCCTGGTAATCCAGATATGCACATTGGAAATGCACGTTACAACCCACATCACATATCAGATATAATTTTTAAAGTTTCTTCCTCCTCTTCTTGAACAGGCAACACTAAACAGTTACCTTGTATTTTTTTAATGACTTAGACACTTACACCACTGATATATGTCTTATGTTGCCAAATACACAGGGTCCTACTATACTGAATATAAGGCTATTTGTCCTGACATTACGTATTGATGGAACTACAAAAAAAATTTTTTCAATAAAGTTTCTTCCTCCATTTGGGATGATTCAGGCCATAGCCCTCTGTCCATTAGAGAATATAACTACATTTATCCAAACAATGACTAATTCCTTCACCTTACCCAATATGTACACATACACTCAACCACTCTATCTCTCTCTCCCCTCTCCCTCAACTATACAACTCATTAAACCATATTCATTGTTCACAATATTACCTGTAACCACCTCACTAGAAATTGTCTCATCAGCCATCGGTGAATAAGGTAAGTATTTGACCAGCAGAAAATGTGAGCAATAATTAACTTAGGGGAAGAGGCCAAGGACGTGTAGGTTCACTCTTTCCTCTTCACACCATGTACTCCCTGCCCAGGCAGAGACTGACTACATTCCTGATAAATCTTGGTGTCCATGACATATCATGAGGAAGAATCCTGAGATCCAAAGACAGTTTATTGTTATAAATTGTGTACACAGAAAGCTGATATTTCCAACTAGGATATTTTTTCCTGTTTTCACTCATCATTACTACTACAAACACAAATTCTTATTTATAATTATGCCATCGTAAACTGATAAGACCCTTTGTTTCTGATTTGCTTTAGCAAATGGCTGCAGAAGCAGAGTGCACAAGCCAGCAAGTGTCCCTTGGCTGCCATTTCAGACCCAGCCCCCCACCACCCACTCTCCCTCAACACAGCCCTCTTCAAATCCTGATGAGCTGAGCCCATCAAAAGTCTCCAGTGTATGATGCTCATTCAATTACAAAGTCCATTCGATGTTATTATGGATCATAATGAAAATACCTGCCTCGGGCTAGAGGAGTGGTCTGGTCAGAAGTGAGAGAATAGGAGCCACTCGGCAGGGGCCAAGCAGAGCACCAGGCAGCCAGGGTTGGTGGCCCTAGGGGTCAGCCATTTGTCACAACCTGCAGTCAGTGAGCTTCTGGCGACATTACCTAACCACCTACACACCACACCACAGTTCCCCTACTGACAGATGGAGCCCTTGGTTAAAATATTCCTGGGCTTTTGGTAAAAAGACTTATGCTTGGTTTTCACATTAGCAATTTGCTTTAACCCATAACATGATCGTTTCTAAGATTGATTTTGCTTAGCAATAGTCTTTTAATGCCAAATTTTACTAGGAAATCCCAAAACTAATGAGCATAACCACGGAGTTATTAGCTTTTACTCCAGTGATAAGGATAACACTCCTTGCAGACATCTTCTGTGTGTATGAGTGCTCAGACCCCACTTATATTTGGAAATAAGATTGCTAAGCGTACTCTTACTCATATACTAGTTAGAAAACCCCATTGTGTATAACACAATTATCATTACTTTTTCAATTTCTTTTCTTCCTAACTGGATAAGAAACTCTGAGGAAGGGGATAAGAATCACCTCTTGTTTTGCTTATCAACACATGCCCAGACCCAAAGATTATGGCTGCCCATGAAAAAGGATATTTGCTGAATAAATAGTTACACTCTGTAAGTGACATATTAACCTCAATCCTCATTGCTTATTATCAGGACACCTGTGTCCAGCATTTAGCTATAAGGCAATGATTCTCAGTGTTGCTTAGCTTAGAATCTAGTAGAACAAATCATCACCAAAAACTATACCTTCTTCAACTATATATAGAGAGAGACAGAGAGAGACAGATGCACACACACACACACAAACACACACACACAGAGACAGAGAGAGAGAGAGAGAGAGACAGAGAGAGAGAGAGAAAGCAATTAAAACCAGGAAAATCCCAAGGCAATAAAGAATCTCACCCATGCCACTTCAGCCTTCTGTATTGTGATCTTTTTAAATGTTTTCCTCCTTGCTTCCTTTGGGTCTTCGCAAAGATAAATTGTTCTTGCCATCCTTTAGGAAGTTATCCAGCCTGAGTTGAGTCTATGTGTGAATACATAGACTGAATACAGAGATGCATCTCTGACCTTTTTTGGCCTCAAAGTTCACATTTGGCAATACCAAAGTCCTTGTAATTCATACCTCCATGCCTTCATCCATAATCTTTCCTCTGCCTAGGAAACCTACCCTTAATACCATGCCCCTCTTCATTTGTTACTTTACTCTTGTCCTTCAAGTCACAAGTCACTTCCTCCAGGAAGCCTTCCTTGACTGTCCTATGCTGGATATGGCAACCCTACTTATACCTCTCATAGAACACTGTGCTACCTTTATCATCACATACCACATTACATTGAAATGATCCATTTATTTGCCTGTAGTCCCCTAGATTATTAACTTTGAAAGTGCAGGGACACAATGTCTTATTCTTCTAATGTCCTCAGTTCCTAACACAACGCTGGACAAAGGGTAAGCTCTTGATAAATGTGTAATGAACCAATCAGACCAATATCCCTTGCTTAGGAAAGGCAAAGATAGTAAGGCAGGGGCACATCCATGGACAATATGCTCACCTGGAGAAGCAGCTGGGCATGAGTAACAAACAGTGAAGTTGTGGTAAATCAGGGTAAGGCCAAAGAGGTTCTGAAGGCCCCGTATGGGCAATGAGATTCTGAAGGGAGCAAGGAAGAGGGACAGAGGACAATGGCCCTGACTCTTTTTTTAATTAATTAATTAATTACTTTTAAGTAGGCTCCACACCCAGCATGGGGTTTGAACTCACAACCCTGAGATCAAGAGTTTCATGCTCCACCGACCGAGCCAGTCAAGCATGCCGGCCCTGATCCTTTTATCCATTGAAGATATGAGTTCAGTCCAGCACATTAAGAAATTAAACAGACTGAAATGTAACCAATTCAGAAAAATTCATAAATAATAAGAGGCTAGTATCGGAAAAAATGGTGACTCAGATTACATAACTAACTTGTCAAAAAGAACATGTTCTTACCAAGGAAGACCCCTGGGCTAGATGGACTATAATAAAACCCTGTGACATCTGAATTTTAAGGCACATTTTCCTGGTTTTATCACTTTTTGTTACTAACTGGGTGACTTTCCATTTGGAAGATCTGGTCGGTCTATCAAGAGAGGTAAATAGTATCCCATTTTCAGTTTGTCCACCTTTACTCACTGCTATAGTCACATTCTTGCTTCTGCATTAAAATCTGCATTAAAAGATTCTATATCTCTCCCCCATTGTCTCTCTCCCCTGCTTGCTCTCTAAAAACAAACAAACAAACAAACAAATAAATAAATAAATAATTTTTTAAGTTAAAAATAAAAAAAAAAAAATAGGGGTGCCTGGGTGGCTCAGTCTGTTGAGCATCTGACTTTGGCTCAGGTCAAGATCTCACAGTTCATGGGTTCTGACCCTGCATCAGGCTCTGTGCTGACAGTTCAAATTCTGTGTCCCCCTCTTTCTCTGCCCCTCCCCCGTTCACGCTCCGTCTCTCTCTCAAAAATACATTAAAAAAATTTTTTAATATAAAAAATAAATGTATTGGGGCACCTGGGTGGCTCAGTAGGTTAAGCATCCAACTTCAGCTCAAGTCATGATCTCACAGTTCGTGAGTTCAAGCCCCATGTCGGGCTCTGTGCTGACAGCTTAGAGCCTGGAGCCTGTTTCAGATTCTATGTCTCCCTCTCTCTCTGCTCCTCCTCCATTCATGCTCTGTCTCTCTCTCTCTCCTTCAAAAATAAATAAAAACATTTAAAAATAAAATAATAAAATAAAATAAAATAAAATAAAAAATGTATTAAAAAGAAATAGCCTAACCCAAAATTCCCAAAAAAGTATTCCTTCAATTAGAAATTCCAGAAGATGTTAATAAATAAGGTAACTTGTAAATAAATTTCAGAAACACTGAATTAAATATAGACAAACAGGCTTCTTTACTGCAGGACTTCTTGGAGTCTTAAGTTAATATGCATTATAAATCTCGAAGACAATAATGCCTTATGCAGCATTTTGCCAGCATATTTGAAAACCCTTTTTCATGCCATCTACTTTGGGATGCCTATGATAAATCTCTTGAATGCTGACTGGATATTCCTGAACCAGTTGGTCAGTAGCTACTGGTCCATGATAGAAGAAGTAGATATTAGTTCCTAAGACTATAAGCTAGCTTCACAGCTCTCTGTCCCCATACAGTACATGACAACCCTGGGCAAGGTCTGCTCCCAGCTTCCCAGAAACCCCACAAAGAAGTGTCAGTTGCCAAGATGAATCAGCTGTAGTCCAGCGACCTGCATCCTTGTGCAGGAGGAATGGAAAATTAAGTAATGCAAGTTGAACACACTAACGTGTCAAAAAACCCCAAGGAAATCTTAACAAATATCTATTATCTCATCATCCATCTTTTGACTAGATTGAAATATCAGAGGAAAGCAAGACTGTACCAGAATTTTAAATAGTCATCCAGTTTTATTCTAAATGGGATTAAATTGAAATTATGGGTCAAAAGTGCCCTATGGAAAATTGAAAATTATGGGCATATAATTCCATTGGGAAGAAAAGACGAAGGAAGGAAAAACAGCAGCGCTGAAAAAATCACAGCCAAATTTTAGTGCAAGTTTGGAAAGCTGGCCACCGGGACCCAGAGGTAAAACTGGGAGATGAATTGCAGTGGACTGTGTGATTTTCCAAGTGCTGCCTCACAAAGACACCCCTTGTAAGAAAAGCAGTCACTGGTGACTGCACATAAATTGCCCCATACTGTAGGGCAAGTGACCTACACACAGGCGACAGCTACTGGACTGGTATGGAGTTAAATCCAAAACTGGTTGTCTCTAGGCCAGGCACAGTGAAGAGGCTAGGGGAAAGCCTCCTCTCCTTCGCTTCCAAAATCTTTCAGATGGGAAATCCCACCTTCCTATGGAAATGCCTCTGACTTTGAGAGAAGCTACTTGAGCTGAAAGGATATAGGTGTGAATGCAGAGATTTACCTAATTGTTCTATTGTATTCCATTCTATTCTATTTCAATTCAAAGTCTGGAAATTCTCAATAACATTTATTTATTTCCTCCATTCAAAATGTTGGTAAAATGCAGTTAATTCTGTTTTCATAACTAAATTCCCAGTTTTCTCATTTTCCCTAATATGGGGTATCTTTAAAACTATCATCTATTGGGGTAGGGGACATTCTTGCATCATATAGTTTCCTATTTATTCTAAAACCAGATAAAATTTGTAAACTCAGTTTCCCAAAAGTTTTAGATTCAACCATTGATTCCAATCTTCTATTCTTTATCAAGCTTGAAAATAGCTGTTCTGCCCATCTAGGTTTGGGTAGAAGATAGATGGCCAAAAGAAATAGAAGTCATGGATAACCCAGAGCCGTACATGTGTTCCATTTTTCCTAAAACTTCAATAGTCCATGAAGTTATTCTCCAGGCCCAATCTGGTCATTGATACACGAGGTGAGATGGTTATAACACCACATCAGTGGAAGCCAAAACCTGATTCAGTGTAACTTAAAATAAAACATTGTTTGAAAGACTGTTAGGATGTCCTTGGAACCACAGTAGAGGGGACGGCCATCTTGCCAGCGCAACCCAACGAAAAGCCACTAGCAGCTGCCAGAACGAATTGGAGGTCAACCAATCACCCAGTGACAGCACGACCTGACGCGGAAAAGGCCCACCCGGACCTAAACCCGGAACCGCTGCAGCTTAAAAACCCCACCCCACCACACATGTGTGCAACTTCCCTGACTCCTCTCTCTCTCTCCGAGTCACGGAACCTCGCCCAAGACCTTAGTTCCCAAATAAAGCCTTTGACTGCTAAAATCTTTTAGCCTCTGACTCCTATCTTTACCCTGCCTTACGCCTGACCCTAACAAAGACAACCTGTATTTTTTCACATCTATAAGGACCGTGATAATATGCCGCCTAATATTCACCTTTTAAATACTTCCTCCAAATTTATTGGAACCATTCCTCAATTTTCAAACACATTACATTGTGATACAGGCCTGCATGAAAAAATCAGTCACTCTCTCCAGTGAGGCTCTTTCATGCTAATTCATTTCAAAAGATTACATAAAAATACCTATATGACTCAAAAAATTACAAAATGTTGCCAATCTTCAGCCTAGTAAAAGCACACACTTGCAGTTCTAATATGCCTTCTCCTCTTCTGACCATGAACCAGTTTCTACTGTTGGAAGTCCGCTCCAAGTAGCCTTTTGTTTGTTTGTTTGTATCTGCCTGAGGCAAGGCCAGAGGGCTGGGACTATAAAAGTATCTCCCATTCAGAAGGAAGCCCTCAGGCCTTTGTGCCAGTAGATGTGCAAAGAAGCTTAAGTAAGTGTGGGAAAACAGCAACTGTGGTTCAGAATTTGCCATAAGGCAAGACCTAACACGGTTTTTTTCTGGTTTTCCACAGACAGATGGAATAACAGCATAATAGATGTGGGCAAAGGGTCTCCTGAGCTATTCTTTCAATTGTACACACACAACAGAGACAGTAAAGACACAAAGGGACTGTACTTAGGAAGGAAGTGTCTCCTTCAGAGCAAAGCCGTCTATCGTTCATTATTTTCATCAAAAAGTATGAAAAGAGGTTTGATGCAAAATGTTCTGATGCTTCCTCCTCGAAGGTCAGTACATTTGTTTCTGAGGGTCAAATGTGCTGCATGGTTACCAGTCTTCACTCTCCGTGCAGCAGGCAGCTTGGGAAAGGACAGCCAAGATTTTCATAAGGCTGTGTCTTAGCACCACCTTAAGTCCTAAATCTGCCCCTTGGAAAACCAGCTGGATATCAGCCACTGGATATCACCAAAGCAAAGGACAACCAGAAGAGCCTCAGGATGGGGCGCCTGGGTGGCGCAGTCGGTTAAGCGTCCGACTTCAGCCAGGTCACGATCTCGCGGTCCGTGAGTTCGAGCCCCGCGTCAGGCTCTGGGCTGATGGCTCGGAGCCTGGAGCCTGTTTCCGATTCTGTGTCTCCCTCTCTCTCTGCCCCTCCCCCGTTCATGCTCTGTCTCTCTCTGTCCCAAAAATAAATAAAAAACCGTTAAAAAAAAAAAAAAGAAGAGCCTCAGGAATGGATTCAGCCACACCCATCCAGCTGAACCATATTTTTACAAAGCATTAAATTGAACTGTCACTCAAAATAAACGGGAACAAGAAGGGCAGAAAAATTCCTAAATATTTTCTAACATTGTCTCACCAATGACTTTTTTTAATCAGTTAAATCATGACTGTTGAACTGAAGAAAGAAAGGATAGCAGAAAAGAGACACTTTTTTCCAAATGAGTTAGACAAATGGAATAAGATTGGCCATGAAATTATCATTGTCGAAGCTAAGAGATGGATACATGGGGCTTCATTACATAATTTTGTCTATTTTTTGTACATGTTTGAGATTTTCTATGATAAAGTTTTTAATTATATTTGTATAATTTTTCAGTTTTTCAAACAAAATGTAGCATTGTTATAGTGTTATGCTCATTTTAAAGATTTTTTTTTAAATCTGGGGGCGCCTGGGTGGCTCAGTTGCATCCAACTTCAGTTCAAGTCATGATCTGACAGTTCGTGGTTTCAAGCCCAGCATCGGGCTCTGTGCTGATAGCTCAGAGCCTGGAGCCTGCTTCAGATTTTGTGTCTCCCTCTCTGTCCTTCCTCCACTCATACTCTGTCTCTGTCTCTGTCTGTCTCTCTCTCTCTCAAAAATAAACAAACGTTAAAAAAAAGTTTAAGATTTTTTAAACCTCAAGTTAAGACAATAGTCTGATGAAAACAAGAATCTGCTCCCAAATACACTTATTCCCATAAAATAAGTTGCCAGCCGATACCTAAGAGGGAATAATGTAACTATATTATCCTGTTAAAAGGTTTTAAAATGATTTGGGGAGTTTTCCCAAAAACTTTCTAAGTTTTTCTAAGCAATATGATCTTAAGTCCAAATCTGTGACATGGAAAGGAACTAAAAATCACCATATTCTATCCACTAAGAAGTTCTGCTTAAAATCACATGTCTCTGAAAAAGTCAACCTGCTCTCTAGTGTCCACTAATATAGACTGGCACATACCAACCACATTTCAGCATAATTTCAGCCCGTTCTCAGCATATGTTTAAATTCAAAAAGAAGAGTTTTCTCTTTTTTTTTTTTGCCAGCCTACCTCTATATGTATATACATACTGTGAGTGTGGCATATGTAATCCTTTTTTTTTTTTAATTAGAGTTTCTTCCATCCTTCTTGAGGTATAATTGACTAATAAAAATTGCAGGTATTTAAGGGATACAACTTGATGTTTTGGTATATGTGTACATTTTAAAATAATCACCACAATCAAAACCAATTTTGAAGGTTATTCAGCAGTAATATTCAAGCACAAAAGATTTATTGTAAACCCTTTGAATATTTTTTCAAGCAGGTTCCCCTTATGTCATTCAACTGAAGAAAACGCTTATGATTTAATGTTACCAATATATAGTACATCTTTGGGCCAAGAACCAAAATAACATGGCTTTAAATAAAACTAATAAGACAAGATTTCTGGTTAAGCCTAAAAGTGATATTTGGAGAGAAGTACATCAAAGTTCAGGAAAATGGCTGGATTGTTTTTGTCTATGTAACTGAAAGCAATGGAATAAATAAAATTGTTTCATGAACAGGCTGTGGCAAGTTTTAATACACCAACTTATAACGAAGAGAGACATCTTCTACTCTGTTAAGAACAGGAGGTAAAAAATAAAAATTACCATTTGAAAACTTACCAACATTAGGAAAAAATGTTTACAATCATCGACACAATAAACACATTGTGTCCAACAGGGCAGTAGGTGCTCAGTAGACAGACATCACAGAGATAAAAGCCATGTTCTCCAAACAAATGCATTTGACAATGAAACATCTGTAAAGTGACCATTGGTGCTCTCTTCATTAAAAGTAAAAATTTGGGAGGAAATTGGAATGTATTTTCCCTGACAAGTTCCTCATTCATTAGTACGAAACTTAATATCTTAAATTTCATATGTCAGAGTTCTATGATTAATATTTAAATTCTAAGAGTTAACAGAATTTTAATAAGGAATAACATTTCTTATCTATTAATAACAACTCAAAATATATAATCTATTTGGTTTTTTGATGTATTGCCTATATTTTCTCATAAAGAGAAACTGAAAAGTATGCACATCTGTTTTCATTATAATTGATGTCCCTTATTCATATTATACTGAAAACATCTATATCTGAGTATCATTCTCAGCCCTCTCACATCTTCCAAAGAAGAAAGGACTAAGAAGTGGTCAGCCTAGTAGCTCCCTGCAACAATAACTCCCCTTGGATCCAGGGGGAGTTTAGAGGAAACAGTAATAGATGCGCCACTCAGCCACACAGCATCACAAAAGTAGTAATTACCTACAAAACCTGCTGCTTCCCTCTCTTTTCTGTTTTCCTCTCCTGACATTCCCCCAAGTGGTGTGGATGGTGAAATAAATAAGCCTCAGTGAGACCAAGGAGAATTGAAACAGAGTTATATGCTGACATTTGAAAAAGAAAAAGAAAAGAAAAACAAAGTAATCTGAGGGGAAGTGTTTCCATTATTGTTATAGGAAATATAAAAATAGATATAACTAAGTACACATTAGTATTTAAGTTGAACATTAATTTCCTTTGGTGTGGTGTGTGTGCTCCACTATATTGACCATGGACATCTGATGAAACCCAAATTCCAGAACGCTGCTCCAGTTGCAACAAATCTAAGAAAGAGCTTTCTGAACAGGATTCTGGTACATCCATATCATTCTTCTCCCAAAGAATGATAGCTCTGATTCTTAATGATAATGGCTATTTACTGACAGGTTTATAAATATTAATGCAGAATCGCCATATGAGGAAGATACTATTGTTATTCCAATGAACACAATGTTATTACATGATGTGACAGGTAGAGTGTGGCATCACCCAGCTCTTCCTGGAGGGCACAGAGGATAGGGGAATGTCCAGAAGATTTACCTTGAGCTGAGACATGGAGGATAAGTCAGAACTCAACAGTTAGACTAGGGTGTGTGAACTGCATCCTGTCAGAGGGACAGCATGTGCAAAGACAGAGAGGTTTGGGTAATTACTCACAGCTACAAGAAGTTACATATGACTGCAGCAGAGGAGAGCCATAGGGGCAGTGACTAGAAATAAAATTTTAAAAAATTCCCAAAGACTTCGGTCTACCAGGTTAAGACATTTCAGCTTTATGCTTCAGGCACTGGTGAGCCACTGAGGGACTACGATAGATGATGAGGTTTGCATTTTAGAAAGATCATTCTGATGGTAGCTTAAAGGATAGATTTGACTGAAACCAGGTTTAAAACAACATAAGCTGAGAGGTTAGTTTAATAGTCAATCCAGAGTAGAAATAAAGACAGTTTGACTAAAGTAGTGGCTGGACAGAGGAAAGAGATATTTAGGACAGAAATTAGAGAAACTCTGTATTAATAATAATACTTCAAACATGCTCATAAAACACTTTTATATATATTGTATCACTGATCCTTACAACAATCCTGTGAAATAAGTAGGGAAAGTATTATTATCTCAGTTCCACAGATGAGGAAACTGAGGCTCAGAGAAGCTTCAGTGGCTTGCTCAAGTTCCCATGGCCAGCAAGCAGTGGATCTGGGAATCAAATTTATGTTGGCTGGTTCTAAAGTCTCTTATACACAAAACTCAAAGGCTCAATGAGAAACTCTCTAAACAAAGAGAAACAAACAAACAAAATGCATGGCATTAGAATTGCTCACCAAGGGGCACCTGGGTGGCTCAGGTAGGCGTCCAACTTCGGCTCAGGTCATGATCTCATGGTTCATGAGTTCAAGCCCCATGTCAGGGCTGTGCTGTCAGCTCAGAGCCTGGAGCCTGCTTCAGATTCTGTGTCTCCCTCTCTGTCTCTGCTCTCCCCGGCTCATGCTCTTGCTCTCAAAACTAAATAAACACTTTAAAAAAAATGTTTAATACTTAAAAAAAATTTCTCATCAAAAAATTTATGAAAAATTATGTTATAAAAAGTGTGTATTTTCTCACAGAGTAGAATATAAAGATCTCACTGAAATTCCAGTCCAAACTTTCACTAACTGAGCAACTTCCTGAGCTTCAGGAAACTTCTTCAAGAGTGTAGTTCAAAAAAATGCTCCACATCACTCATCATCAGGAAAATACAAATCAAAACCACAATGAGATACCACCTCACACCTGTCAGAATCGCTAACATTAACAACTCAGGCAACAGATGTTGGCAAGGATGCAGAGAAAGAGGATCTCTTTTGCATTATTGGTGGGAATGCAAGCTGGTGCAGCCACTCTGCAAAACACTATGGAGATTCCTCAAAAAACTAAAAATAGAACTACCCTACAACCCAGCAATTGCACTACTAGGCATTTATCCACGAGATACAGGTGTGCTGTTTCAAACGGACACATGCACCCCAATGTTTATAGCAGCACTATCAACAATAGCCAAAGTATGGAAAGAGCCCAAATGTCCATCGATGGATGAATGGATAAAGAAGATATGGTATATATATGCAATGGAGTATTACTCAGCAATCAAAAAGAATGAAATCTTGCCATTTGCAACTACATGGATGGAACTGGAGGGTATTATGTTAAGTGAAATTAGTCAGAGAAAGACAAAAATCATATGACTTCACAAAAATCATATGAGGATTTTACGAGACAAAACAGATGAACATAAGGGAAGGGAAACAAAAATAATATAAAAACAGGGAGGGGGACAAAACAGAAGAGACTCATAAATACGGAGAACAAACTGAGGGTTACTGGAGGGGTTTGGAAAGGGGGGATGGGCTAAATGGGTAAGGGGCATTAAGGAATCTATCCTGAAATCATTGTTTCACTATATGCTAACTAATTTGGATGTAAATTTTAAAAAATAAAAAATAAAATTAAGAAAAAAAGAGTGTAGTTCAAACTCTTCATTCTCCCATGTCTTGTTAGAGGTGGGAGACACATGATTTGAAAAGCTTAATGCTGGGCTCTCTTGTATTTCCCCAGGTCTCAAACTTTACAATAAATGTGAAAATAGTTTAACATGCTATTACTTTTTAAATTCTATTTACCTTACCCAAGCAAAATCTTTTGCATATTTGTTAACAATCTGACCTCAAATAAACACACAGAATATATTATACACAGGCACTGATTTCCATCTTTGAAATATAACATTTAATATACTCACATTGTCATCAAGCTCTTCTATGTGCAGTATTTTTGCCATAAAAGTTAAATAAAGACACAAAAGACAGCTATTTTATATTACAATCAAATGATATATTTTGAACTGTTTTTCAGCCTTTGGGATTTATTTCCCCTCTTTTACTTCAGTGGGAAGGGGGGTTCTTCTCACTTGGTTACAGATTTCCTCAAAAGATGGGGAGAAGGAATTACTTTTTCTTGTCTCTGTTAATCTCTGTGTCCCACCCATCAAGCACAGTGTTTGGAACAGATGATAAGTATTTTATTTAACTGAATTTAATTTTCCCAATATTCTTTTCTGACACATGCTTGTCCATAGTAATCATTATCCATGGAAAAGTACTGGCTTAAACTAACAGTAAATATTAGTTATGTTTTATAATTTTCAACTACGTAGTAAAGATTTACAAAGAAAAGTATATATACGGTCCCTTTCTAAAGAAGAAAACAATCTAGATTAATAGCAAACCTATAATATAATCCTTGGGCGCCACAGCATAGAGGACACCCAGTACTCCAAGATGGCGTCATCTCTACCAGTGAAGGAGACGAAGCTCATGGATGTGAAGTTAGGAGAGCTGCCAAGCTGGATGCTGATGAGGGATTTCACCCCTAAAGCCATCACTGGAGAAATTCAAAGAGGTTACTATCGGTATTACAAGTACCTGTATGCCAGAGCGCGTGGGTGGCTCAGTTGGTTAAGCATCTGACTCTTGATTTCACCTCAGATCATGATCTCACCATCAAGAGATCCAACCAGAGTGGCCTCTGCACCTACAGTGCGGAATCTGCTTGGGATTCTCTCTCATGCTCTCTGCCTCTCCCCCTCATGTGTGTATGAGCTCTCTCTCTCTCAAAATAAGTAAATAAACATTTTTTAAAGTATGTCAACGTGAAGAAAGGGGGGCATTGCTGGGATTTCTATGGTGCTGGCAGCTTATGGGCTATTCAACTACTATTCTTATAAGGAACTCAAACATGAGCTGCTATGCAAGTACCACTGAAGGGCGCCCAGTGTGGAGGCACATATGGCATTCTTGAGCCTGACCTTTGCCCAGTACCTTTGATTTCTTTCATATCCTAATTCAGAATTAACATCCAATAAAAGAAGACTGGTACTTGGGAAAGAAAAACCTATAAGAACTCTAATAGAAGCTAGAAAAGCTGGTATAGAGCAGATCTCTAAAAAAGAAGTGCTGAATAAATGTAAATGGAAAGATTAAAGATGGATATTTAGGGCACTAAAACCACTTCCATAGGAAGCATTCCTGATTAGCTTTAGGACCTTCATTTTTTTTCAATGTTTATTTATTTTTGAGAGAGAGAGAGAGAGAGAGAGAGAGCGCACATGTGAGTGGAGGAGAAGCAGAGAGAGAGGGGGACACACAGAATCCAAAGCAGGCTCCAGGCTCAGAGCTGGCAGCACAGAGCCTGACTCAGGGCTCATACCGCAAGATCATGACCTGAGTCAAAGTCAGATGTTTAACCAACTGAACCACCCAGGCGCTCCTGGAGTGTCAATTTATTATACGCAAGTTAATTCACATGCTTCTTAATTCATTTACGACCTTTATCCAGGGAACCCCGATGCTTGGAAGAGGTGACAAGCAGCCCAACATGTTTACATGAGGGGATCGCGGGGCTGAGTTTGGGAGATTCAGTCTTTGGAGGACTTCAGGGTATCAAATGACTGTACAATAGCTGTTGAGGAACGACATTTAGGCTTATAATGCTGTGACTGGGGAAAGGAAACACATTATTAACTGGTTGAACCTCTCTAGACCTTAAAAGTACAAACTTCTAGGGGCACCTGGGTGGCTCAGTCGGTTAAGCATCCGACTTCAACTCAGGTCACCATCTCGCGGTCCGTGAGTTCGAGCCCCGCGTCGGGCTCTGGGCTGATGGCTCAGAGCCTGGAGCCTGCTTCCGATTCTGTCTCCCTCCCTCTCTGCCCTTCCCCTGTTCATGCTCTCTCTCTGTCTCAAAAATAAATGTTAAAAAAAAATTTTTTTTTTAATAAAAAAAAAAGTACAAACTTCTGTGGGTGTCTGGGTGGCTCAGTTGGTTAAGTGCCAGACTTTGGCTCATGATCGCATGGTTCATAGGCCTGGGCCCATGCAGGGCTCTGTGCTGACAGCTTCAGATTCTGCATCTCCCTCTCTCTGCTCCTCCCCACTCACACTCTCTTTCTCAAAAATAAATAAACATTAAATTAAAAAAAAAAATTTTTTAAGTACAAGCTTCTGAATAGATTTACTCCTGTTTTAGCTCCATCCCTGTTTGGGGGAACGAGTGATAGATTTGAGGAAACCCAGATGTGAGGGTTTTGTTTTTCCTTCTCTGCCACAAAACTCACTGGATAAATGGCCTCTTAAGTAGATTTATATTGGTGTTTCCTGATAGAATATTGCAGGGAACATACTTATACTAAAGATTATTTGTTGTTTATCTGAAGCTTAACTAGGTGTCTGTATTCTTATTTGCCAAGTTTGGCAGTTCTAATTTTTGTGTACCTTGAAAGATATTCACATTTGCCACATGTATGTATTTTAAGAGGAATAACATCTCTGGATTTGTAGACTAGGACCTTCTTTTTTTTTTTTTTTAATTTAAGTAAATTCTGCTCCCAGCATTGGGCTGGAACTCACCACCCCAAGATCAAAAGTCACATGCTCTACCAACCAAACCAGCCAGGAGCCCCATTTTAGGACCTTCTAAGAGAGAAATATTTAGTATCTGAGACTTTCATTTTTATATCAGAGAACAAAAAAGATCAAAAAAGAAAGAACCTCTGATCTTTTTCAAAGCATTAAGCTAGCTTAGAGATTTTTTTGGTCACATTTCTGCCATAAAATAAATTCTTATTCTCTCTAGCTTATGTATAGATTATTAAAGTATAAATATGTATTTTGCTTAACATGGAAATTATTTTCATAGAACAAGCTTAACTGTGATTTATTCTTAATTGCCATTGCATTTACACAGAACTAGCTTTACTCTCTGCCTATAAAGCCTAATGACCACATAGTGCTATTACACAAAATTTATAATTATTCTTTAAAGAAACAGACCAAACTAAAATGGGTTTTACAAGGATCATTAGTATTCCCTGAGCTATTAAGAGATGTCCCCAAAAGAAATGGTTCCATGGTCAAAAAAACTGGAAAATGCTGCCATTCATTCAAGCATTCCACATAGAAAGTCATATTTCAGTTAAACACTCTATTTAACTATGTTTAATTCAGTGTTTCCCAAAAGCATTTGACCATGGAAACATCTTTTCAAATAACATCTATTAACATCCCATGTAATCTTGGACAATATAGGCTCAACAAGTCCCACTTCTCTAGTAAATGACAAAAGTCATTCAGACCACCTCACCTCCACCAAATTAAGTGTGTAAAGCACAATTCAAGTCAGGTTCCATGTACATGATTGAGTCACCAGAGTCAAGAAAAAGACTATAGACCTAACTCAAAACTCATATTCATGGAAATCGACATAGCCACTGAACAGGCCAGTGAAAAACCATGTCTGATTCTTAGAGGAGGGAGATCTAGACCTCAGGTAACACTTATGAAAAGAGAAATGGGCATCTAATACCTCAGTTGATTCTCCTTGCACACAGAAAAAACAATAACTAGGTCAGGATAAAAAGGGGGCCTCCAGGCCTGAAGGACAACTGGTATCTACAAGACAAAACAAAGAACAACAGTGTCCCTGCCACCAGGCTAACCTTTAGAGCTGAGTTACAATTCTAGAAAAGAAATCATGATACTCATGGGAAAGTATGACCAAAACTGAGTAGGATAGAAATTCATCCAAAAGGCAAAACTGGCACTCAAAGATTGAGCACTGGACACCAAGCTCTTGGCAAGATCAGCTAACTTTGGAAGTAGTAAAGATGATTCACAAAGTTGACACCAAATCCAAAATCTAGGGTGGTATAGCTCGATTTAAGCTGCACAAGATGGCAGAGCCAACTTTGTTGATATACATTCCTTGTCTCCAGAAAAACAGGTTTAAGTGGTTAAGATACAGCTTGTGGCATCCGTGGTTCTGGCTCGAGAAAATACCAAGCAGAGAAAAGAAAAATTAGGTAGAGGCTGACATTTTGAGATTATCATCCATTTCTTAGAAAGAAATGGGGAAAAAAGGTTGCCATGATTCAGAAAAGATTGGCAGCCCTCTTTTTTCCCTCCTTTTCTTTCTAAGCCATTTCTATTATTCCATCTCTATTGCTCCCATTCTGCTCATTCTGCTCTTAAAAGACAATGAAGAAGAGAACTAAAGCATAACCTTCTCCCAAATCATTCACACAAGGGAATGGAACATCTCAAAAGCAGTCTGATGTATACTATTCTAGCAGAAAACCTTCTTCTGTAGAATCACTGGCACACCATGCTTACCAGGTCACCTGGTTCCACAGTCTCTCATTTAATTTAGCAGTCATTTATTGCCCACCCAGTATGACCCTAGCACTGTAAGAGGCACTAAAAGGGAACCAAAGCAAATGCAAAGCTCCAGAAAACTTAGAGTTTAAAGATGCAAAAAATTTATGAGAGACAATTTATAATCAAGTACTGAATAATCTCCTCATTATAACTTACAAAGAAGTGAAGAGCTCGTACATAAGAAGTAAACACAGAAACCACAGAAGTTACTGTAGAAGTTCCTCTATCTTCTGCTGGTATATCTAGTTTTATGAAAACATGGATGTGTTTCCCCATATTCTGTAACCTAGATTACAGTTATAGGAGAAATAAGAAAAGGAAACTACAGTTTCCTTTAATGTAGACTACAACAATAGGAAAGAGCTTCATGAAAGGTAATATGTGAGCTAAGCCTTAAAGAAAGAACAGAAGACATTCCAGGTGTGGGAGACTGACAGAGCACAGCATGTGCAAGGGACAGAAAGATATTCACAGAGGTTCCATTTGGAGGATTATGGAGACAACAATAAATGAGACCAAATTAAGGAGAAGTATACACAGAGGAGTGGGGAGTTGGTAATTGAGAGGCTGCGTAATTGTAAATTCTTTTTTTTAATTTTTTTTTTTAACGTTTATTTATTTTTGAGACAGAGAGAGACAAAGCATGAATGGGGGAGGGGCAGAGAGAGAGGGAGACACAGAATCTGGCCATCAGCCCAGAGCCCGACGCAGGGCTCGAACTCACGGACCGCGAGATCGTGACCTGAGCCGAAGTCGGACGCTCAACCGACTGAGCCACCCAGGCGCCCCGAGTAAATTCTTAAAGATAAATTCACAGAATCACTGAGTCAGAGAACCACAGGCTTACAAAGGATCTCAGAAATCATCTAACACAATTTTCAACTCAGTACAATAATAGTATCCACATGTGACCATATAGCCAGAAACTATGCAGCAAGGAAAAGAAAATTCCCCATCTCTCAAGAGAAAGAGCTCAGATTGTTAGAAATGTCTCTTTATGAAGTTACCATTGTTTGCTGAAATTGATCTATGGAGATACATAAATATTTTTAAATATGTCATCCCATTTTCACATGCCAGGCTGTGAATAAGTAGCACTGCTCAGCAGAATATATGAGAAAGGTTGGTGACTATCAGCCTCAAGGAGATCCCCATCCACAACTCCAGACATCCACCTCAGTCCAAGACACCCCTAGAAATTGTGTCTTTTCAAACAAACTCTTTACTTTCATAAGATAAATTCATACCTGAACCTCTCTCTAAGTTGTTCTGACTTAGACTGGACATGGGGTCATACAAGACTACAACATTAGGGTTTTCCCAAAATGGAATCTAATCTCAAGAAGTGAAAAATAAAAAAAAATTTTAAAAATTTAAAAATGTTTAAAAAAAGAAGTGAAAAATACAAGCAGCCTTTGACCAAAATATATCTGATTGCATTTGTGGATCACATTTCTCCCTGCTGGTGGAAGAATACTGTTCTATTAGGGAATGTGTTGGTGACTCTGAAGCATGTCAGTTTAGTATATTGCTTCCATTACATTTCTGCAAAAATAGAAAATAAACAGTGTTCTACTTCAATTATATGAAAGTGGTTTTTTTTTTCCATTTTTATTCCTTATCTCTTGTCCATAAGGAGTCCCCATAACAGGGCATGGGAAATTCACTCTTTTTGCAATTTCAATTTTTCTACTGAATGAACTATTCCCCAAACCATATAAATCATCAAGGAGGGAGAGGATCAAATATGCCACAGTGGTCCCTTCATAATCATACAAAGCAGGGTTTCTCAACCTTGGTACTATTGATATTTTGAGCCAGCCAATTCTTTATTGTGGAGGACTGTCCTATGCATTGTAGGGTAGTTAGCAGTACCCCTGACCTCTGCCTCCTAGATGCCAGTAGCACCCTCCATCTCCAATCATGAAAATGACAAATATCCCCAGATGTTGCCAAATATCCCCTGGGAGTCAAAACTGTCCCTTGTTGTCCCTTATACCCACGAATATAAAGATACAGTCTTGGTTAAAATCTACTCTGGGCTCTGCATTCCAGGCACATTTTTAAAGTGGTAGTGGCTGCCATTTCTCGCTTACATCCACTTAAAATCTGCTGTTTATTCCAATCTCTTCAGAGAAAAGTGTGAACACCCTGTTTCTTGACAAATGACTTTGATTATTAGATTGTACCACAATGTGTATCAAAGTACAAGGACAGAGCTTTAGCTCTGCTGTCAAGACAACCACTGCCTCTTCAAGCAAAAAGAAAAAATCAAAGACTTGTAGGATGCCAGTTGAGTTGGAACCTTAAGCCAAAGGCAAATGCTGTGGCCATGACGGAGCACCTGGCACTTCCCAAAGAGGCTGAATACTCAAGAAAATTGAGACTTCAAATAAGCTTCCACCTAACAAGCTGCAATTTTGTTTCATTGGGGGGAGAGTAGGGGCTGAGTTATGGGAAGAAACCAGAGGAGAATTCAACATGACAGACCATTTGCTAATTCAGGGGGAAGGATTTCAAGACAATCTTCAGAATGCAGCAAGACAAAAGCATAATTATCTATAATTACTGCTTACCAGTAGCACAGATTGATAACAAGCTTCCTCCGCCAATCTTACCCCGCTATTATGAGAAGAGGCGATTAAACTAATTAACAAATCAACTTTTCTGTGCAACACTGGGTTCAGTAGCAGAAAATAAGGAGAATAAGCTAGTTATTCAATGAAATAACTAGGGATGAAATAAGATAGAAATCTGAAGTTAACAACAATATGAATAGGCAGCTTAAATAATTGATAAATGCATACATTTTGACATTAGAAAATCTGATGGTGCATTGGCAAATATTGGACTATTTGTTTAAAGCCACAGTTTAAATGGAAAGGACTCTACTGGATCATAAAAGCATATACAATTATAACACTCATGCATAGTCTTTTTATATGTGACACTTACAAATATAAAATAATGCCTCACTATTGAGAAATCAGACTGTCAGGAATTTCAGCCATCTTGATCATGGATACTAACTCAAAAGGAATTTTTTAAAAGTCCTTTCAGGGGTGCCTGGGTGGCTCAATTGGTTAAGAACCCGACTATTGATTTCACAACTCAGGTCATGACCTCATGGTTCATAGGTTTGAGCCCTGCGTCGGGCTCCACACTGTCAGTGCAGGGATTCTCTCTCTCCCGCTCTCTCTCTGTCTCCCCCTGCTTGGGCTCTCTCTCTCTCAAAATAAATCAATAAACTTTACAAAATAAAAATAAATAAAAATAAAAAGTCTTTTCAGCAGCAAAGTCACATTACTCTATAGGAAGAAGAAAAGAACTACTCTCAGACCATCACTATATTTTGTACTCCTTTCAATTCCCCTACATTTGAGATATTACATTGTCTTGTAATCTGTCTCTAGACTAATGCCTTCATATACATCATAGATACTCAGTAAGCATCTTTAGCAATGTTGACCAAAGTGGTGGTCACAACCACATGTGGCTACTGAGCACTTGCAATGTGGCTAGTGCAACTGAGAAATTGAGTTTTTAATTTTATTTAATTTTAATTTATTTTCATTTAAAATGCATACTCTGTTTACTGGGAAACTTTTAAATATATTTGGAACAACTTGGATATGTGAATCTACATTTTCAACTGTAAACTTTATGAAATTTAAGTAAAGAACAAGTATCTAATAAAACCAGTATCTACTAAAATTTAGCATTGGAATTGAGATGTGCAGTAAAATATACAACAGATTTCAAAGATTAAAAGGAAAAAATGAGTGTAAAATACATCATAATATTTGTATGCTGATTACATGCTGAAGTGATATTTTTATATACTGTATTGGGTTAAATAAAAAACAATTAAAGATCATTACCCCAGACTCTTCATTTTGCTTGATGCAACTATGAAAAAAATTTTAAATTACGTATTTGACTATCAAATAGGACAGGTATTTAGAGTGAATGAATGATATGCAACATATAGCAGCATATTGGAAGCAGCAAGAGAAAATCTACAACTAGAGGGACACAAAAAAAAATCAAAAAAGCCATTTAAAGTATAAGTATATACTCTGGGATGTAGCAAAGGTGGTCATAAGAGGGAAATATAGCAATCCAGGTCTTCACAAAGAAGGAAGAAACGTCTCAAATAATACAACCCAACCTTACACCTAAAAGAGCTGGAAAAAGAACAGTAAATAAAGCCCCAAAACAGCAGAAGAAGGAAAATAATAAAGATTAGAGCAGAAACCAATGATATCAAAATAATAATAAAAAAAAAACAGAACAGATCAATGAAACCAAGAGCTGGTTCTTTGAAAGAATTAACAAAATCGATAAACCCCTAGCCAGATTGATCAAAAAGAAAAAGGAAAGGACCCAAATAAATAAAATCACAAATGAAAGAGAAGAGATCACAACCAACTGCAGAAATACAAACAATAAGAGAATATTATGAGCAATTATATGTCAACAAATGGGGCAATCTGGAAGAAATGGACGAATTCCTAGAAACATATAAACTATCAAAACTGAAACAGGAAGAAATAGAAAATTTGAGCAGACCATAACCAGTAAAGAAATTGAATCAGTAACCAAAAATCTCCCAACAAACAAGAGTCCAGGGCCAGATGGCTTTCCAAGGGAATTCTACCAAACATTTAAAGAAGCGTTAACACCTATTCTTTTGAAGCCGTTCCAAAAAAATAGAAATGGAAGGAAAACTTCCAAACTCATTCTATGAAGTCAGCATTACCTTAATTCCAAGAGCAGACAAAGACTTTGTAAAAAGAACCATAGATCAATTTCCCTAATGAACATGGATGCAAATATCCTCAACAAGATACTAGCTAACTGGATCCAACAATACATTAAAAGAATTATTCACCACCATCGACTAGTGTTTATTCCTGGGATGCAGGGCTGATTCAATATCGGCAATCAACATTGATTGATCGGCAATCAAATGTACGTGATACATCACATTAATAAAAGAAAGGATAAGAATCACATGATCCTCTCAACATATGCTGAAAAAGCATCTGACAAAATACAGCATCCTTTCTTGATAAAAATCCTCAAGAAAGTAGGGATAGAAGGATCATACCTCAAGGTCATAAAGGCCATGTACAAAAGACCCACCACTAATATCATCCTCAATGGGCGAAAACTGAGAGCTTTCTCCCTAAGGTCAGGAACATGACAAGAATGTCCACTCTTACCACTGTTATTCAACATAGTGTTGGAAGTCCTAACCTCAGCAATCAGCCAACACACACACACACACACACACACACACACACACACACACATCCAAATTAGCAAGTAAAAAATCAAACTCTCACTCTTCACAGATAACATGATACTCTACCTGGAAAACCCAAAGACACCACCAAAAAAATGCTAGAACTGATACATGAATTCAGCAAAGTCACAGGATATAAAATCAATGTAAAAAATCAGTTGCATTTCTATACACCAATAATGAAGCAGCAGAAGGAGAAATCAAGGAATCTATGTCATTTACAATTGCACCAAAAACCATAAAATGCCTAGGAATAAACCTAACCAAAGAGGTGAAAAATCTATACCCTGAAAACTATAAAAAAATTATGAAAGAAATTGAAGAAGACATACACAAAAAAATGGAAAAACATTCCATGCTCATGGATTGGAAGAACAAATATTGTTAAAATGTCAATACTACCCAAACCAATCTACATATTCAATGTAATCCTTATCAAAATAACAACAGCATTCTTCACAGAGCTAGAACAAACTATCCTAAAATTTGTATGGAACCACAAAAGACACTGAATAGCCAAAGCAATCCTGAAAAAAAAACAAAAACAAACAAACAAAAAAGCTGGAGGCACCACAATGCCAGAATTTAAGCTGTATTGCAAAGCTATAATCATCAAGACAGTATGGTGCTCGCACAGGAACAGACACATAGATCAATGGAACAGAATAGAGAACCCAGAAATGGACCCACAAACGTATGGCCAACTAATCTTTTACAAAGCAGGAAAGAATATCCAATGGAATAAAGACAGTCTCTTCAGCAAGTGGTGCTGGGAAAACTGGACAGCGACCTGCAGAAGAATGAAGCTGGACCACTTTCTTATACCATACACAAAAATAAACTCAGAATGGGTGAAAGACCTAAATTTAAAACAGGAAGCCATCAAAATCCTTGAGGAGAACGCAACCAAAAACCTCTTTGATCTTGGCCAACTAATCTTTGACAAAGCAGGAAAGAATATTCAATGAAATAAAGACAGTCTCTTCAGCAAATAGTGTTGGGAAAACTGGACAGCAACATGTAGAAGAACGAAATTGGACCACTTTCTTTCACCATACACAAAAATAAACTCCAAATGGATGAAAGACCTAAATTTAAAACAGGAAGCCATCAAAATCTAGAGGAGAAAACAGGCAACAACCTCTTTGACCTTGGCTGCAGAAACTTCTTACCTGCTATGTCTCCAAAGGCAAGGGAAACAAAAGCAAAAATGACTATTGGGACCTCATCAAGGTAAAAGCCTTCTGCATAGTGAAGAAAACAATCAGCAAAACTAAAAGGAAACCGGCAGAATGACAGAAGATATTTGTAAATGACATATCAGATAAAGGGTTAGTATCCAAAATCTATTAAGAACTTATCAAACTCAACACCCAAAAAACAATTAATCCAGTGAAGAAATGGGCAAAAGACATGAATAGACACTTCTCCAAAGAAGACATCTAGATGGCCAACTAACACATGAAAAAATGCTCAACATCACTCATCATCAGGGAAATACAAATCAAAATCAATGAGATACCACTTCATACTTGTCAGAGTGGCTAACATTAACAACTCGGGCAACAACAGATGTTGGCAAGAATGTGGACAAAGAGGAACCCTTTTGCACTGCTGGAATGCAAACTGGTCCAGCCACTCTGGAAAACAGTATGGAGGTTCCTCAAAAAATTAAAAATAGAACTACACTATGACTCAGCAATTGCACTACTAGGAATTTATCCAAAGGATACAGGAGTGCTGATTCAAAGGGGCGCATGTACCCCCAATGTTTATAGTAGCAGTATCGACAATAGCCAAAGTATGGAAAGAGCCCAAATATCCATCAACTGATGAATGGATTAAAAAGATGTGGTATAGGGGCCCCTGGGTGGCTCAGTCAGTTGAGCATCCGACTTTGGCTCAGGTCATGATCTCAGAGTTTGTGGGTTTGAGCCCTGCATCGGGCTCTGTGCTGACAGCTTGCTCAGAGCCTGCAGCCTGCTTCAGATTCTGTGTCTCCTTCTCTCTCTCTGCCCCTCCCCCGCTCATGCTCTGTCTCTCTCTGTCTCTCCAAAATAAATAAATGTTAAAAAAAAATTTTTTTGGGGCGCCTGGGTGGCGCAGTCAGTTAAGCGTCCGACTTCAGCCAGGTCACGATCTCGCGGTCTGTGAGTTCGAGCCCCGCGTCAGGCTCTGGGCTGATGGCTCGGAGCCTGGAGCCTGTTTCCGATTCTGTGTCTCCCTCTCTCTCTGCCCCTCCCCTGTTCATGCTCTGTCTCTCTCTGTCCCAAAAATAAATAAAAAACGTTGAAAAAAAAAATTTTTTTTTTAATTTTTTTAAAGATGTGGTATATACAAACAATAGAGTATTACTCAGCAATCAAAAGGAATGAAATCTTGCCATTTGCAACAACGTGGATGGAACTAGAGTGTATTATGCTAAGCAAAATAAGTCAGAGAAAGACAAATATATGATTTCACTGATATGTGGAATTTAAGGTACAAAACAGATGAACATAAGGAAAGGGAATCAAAACTAATATAAAAACAGAGAGGGAGACAAACCATAAGAGACTCTTAAATACAGAGAACAAACTGAGGGTTGCTGGTGGGGTGCTGGGTGGGGGGAGGGCTAAAGGAGTGAGGGGCATTAAGGAGGACACTTGTTGGGATGGGCACTGGGTGTTATATGTAAGTGATGAATCACTAAATTCTATTTCTGAAATTATTATTACACTATGTTAACAGATTTAAATTTTTTTAAAGTATGAGTATGTATTCTTACCTATTTAAGAAGTGACTAAGAGTATCAATTATTTATACATTATAACTCTTAACCATAAAAAAGGAAAAAAAAATCCTTTCTGCCTACTGTATTTAAAAAGATATGATAATCTGGGGCGCCTGGGTGGCACAGTCGGTTAAGCGTCCGACTTCAGCCAGGTCACGATCTCGCGGTCCGTGAGTTCGAGCCCCGCGTCAGGCTCTGGGCTGATGGCTCGGAGCCTGGAGCCTGTTTCCGATTCTGTGTCTCCCTCTCTCTCTGCCCCTCCCCCGTTCATGCTCTGTCTCTCTCTGTCCCAAAAATAAATAAAAAATGTTGAAAAAAAAATTTAAAAAAAAAAAAGATATGATAATCTTATAAATATTTTTATATTTAACAATAGCTTCCATTTGTCTACATATTTGACCAATATTTAACAATTCATTAATTTCCCACAACACCTTTAAGAAATAGATACTATTACCACCTTTCCCATTTTGTAGGTAAGGAAACTGGGGTTGAGAGAGGTTAAGTAATTCCTCAAGGTTATGTATATTTACTAGGGTATTCTATTTTCTGTCTCAAAATCATTTTCTAATATTCACATATATGTGTGCTTCACATATATAGTGCTGTTCTCCTCTATCTTTGAATACTGTCCTCTTCAATGGAGCCCTTGGCCTGGAAAAATTCAGCCAAATCAACCCTGGGGATGAAAGTTCTGCCAGATGTCACATGTATACCTCTATCAGTTTTTCAAACATTATCAAATAAAATCCTGCTGATGGAGGATTTATGAGGAGATTGGCTGATAAAGTCATCTTCTTCATTTCTGGTTAAGAGTTACTGTAATTTCTAAAATTCTCTATGGTTCTTCTATACAGTGAATAATATCCTAGCAAGGACTTAACAATAATACATGAAACCGTAAACATGACAATATTTTTATTTCATTCCCATGATAATATATGAAAAGGAAATATAAATATTGTAACTTTTTTTTTTTTTAGATAAGTAGAAATCATCCTCAATTCTGTGGCCTCTTCAATGTGTGAAAGGTTTCACAAGGCGCACCTGGGTGGCTCAGTCAGTTGAGCATCATCTGACTCTTGATTTCGGCTCAGGTCATGATCCTAAGATTGTGGGATGGAGTCCCATGTCTGGCTCCGCACTGAGCTTAAGATTCTCTCTCTCTCTCTCTCTCTCTCTCTCTCTCTCTCTGTCTCTCTCTCACTCGCTTCCTCTGCTCTTCCCCCACTCCCAGCTTGCACCCTCACTCGCTCTCTCTTTCTCTCTCTAAAAAAGAAAAAAAATGTTTCACAAGATAAAAGTTTAGTGAGAAGAGTAAGATGAGCTAGGACACCTAAAAAGATGAAAGGTTGATTGAGAGTAAAGAGGATGAGAATTAAGAAGGTTAAATAATTAAGCAAACAGGTTGAATGAAGAAAATCAAGGGATCAAAAAGCAAAGGCTACAGAAAGATCAAAAGATTTAAACCTTGTGTGAAATACAAGGGAAGAGAAACTGAGCCGCTTAATAAGGCACTCGTTTAGAGGAAGAATAGGAACATACATTTGAGAAAATGGAGCACTTTTTAAGCATAAGAGTTAACTAACATAATAGCACACAATGTTTAATACACTATGTGCAACAGCTTAGTTTCTCCATTTTTCATCCATTGCCTTGTTTTTTCCTCTTTGATGGTTTTTGATTTTTCTAAATAAAAACTAATACACTCTAAGTCCAAGTATTATAATTTCAATTCATGGAAAATTAAGCAAATAGAATCTGATTCTTAGTTTTCTTAAAAGGAAAATCAGAGGATCATCTCTTATTAAGCCATTATCTGCTTTTAACCGATTTGGTTAATACGAGGAGTGATAACAACTATTCAAAAGGTCTGTGGACTACAGAATATCCAGGATTCTATAAATGCTGACCACTGTTCTCCCTTTCTCTGTGAGTGCCTTGAAAAACATTAACCTATATACCTTTAATTTTCTTCTGGTAGCTTCAGGACTGTGCAGACAGACTTTCCCAGAACCTGTTCGGTGATTTTTATTTGCTGTATTTTTCCAAACAAGAAACACAAAGGGAAAGAGCACTGGTAGCCTGTCAATTCTGGACACTTCACCAAAAGGTCTGGCTGTCATCACAAGGATTTACCCAGCTTCCTTTCCAGGGCACCTAATCTGACCCAGAGTCACTAAAGAACCAATACCTGAGAGCCTACCAAACACCAGGGAGCAAGATCAAATATGACCAGCAGTCTGTCCTGTTACCAGAGACATTGACACAAAGGCTGGAGTCAGAAAGGATTACTTTATGGATAATTTAATGTAGAGTCTTCTCTTGAAATGGTACCTTTCAGGGCACCTGGGTGGCTCAGTCAGTTGAGTGACCGACTTTGGCTCAGGTCATGATCTCACAGTCTGTGAGTTCGAGCCCCGCGTCGGGCTCTGTGCTGACAGCTCAGAGCCTGGAGCCTGCTTCGGATTCTGTGTCTCCCTCTCTCTCTGACCCTCCCCCACTCATGCTCTGTCCGTCTCTGTCTCAGAAATAAATAAACATTAAAAAAAATTTTTTTTAATTTAAAAAGAAATGGTACCTTTCTCCAGATTCTTTTTATTACATAACTTTCACAGATCTCCTTATGCTTTTGTCCCTTAGAAAACAGCATATATCTTTAATATTACATTATTTTTTCCAATCCATTGTGTTTAAATCCTAACAAGTTATTAAAGAGTCATGAAAGCAAATGCAATTCCAAACAACCTCAACAAACAAAATCCACATATAGAGATGTGTTTGCATATGATTTATTTTTTAATGCATATAAATATTCTAACTCCTTTTCATCTTGCATCTTTTAAATAAGCTTTTGGACCTTCGAAAAGAATATACTCTTTTTTGCATTCATTTGAACATCTTTTCTGGTTTAGAACTTGTCTCAAGGGGAAACCTTGAAAGAAAATTAAAACTTCTTTTTTAAAGCCCACAGCAATTTATTAATATTTTAAAGCTTTTCAATATAGTTGTATTCACAAATTGGATTTGTACTGTTTGATATAAAACAATTGTTTTATTCCCACTTCAAGTGCTCCACTGTTTTCAAGCTTGTTAATTAAATGTTTTATTTTTTAAAAATACTGCATAAGTTTCTCAAAACTTCATCTGCACCTGCTCCATAAATGAAAAGATGTCCTTGGAACAACTCCAGTTTATTAAGTAGAAAGCCATTATTTCACACAAGAATTCAGTCTTTTACCTGTAAGCTTTAACATGAGTTACTATGCATTGTATTCTTTCACCTTTTATCTGCTGTCAATTAATACGTGCATTTTTAGTGTGTGGAGAGGGAAAAAAGACATGTCATTTGGAATGTCACTTCCATTGCCTGACGTTCCCATGTGTATGCTCAACTGACATCTCTGTAAAGCTATTTGGTGGTTTTATCTTTCAGCCTGGCCCTTTTGGTCCTTCCCCACCATCCTTTCTCCTAACAAGATTGTGTAGTGTGATCTGATGAGAAATAGGGATTGTAAGGAACAGTAAAACTGCTACAACTTCTCAGAAACGTCCATAGCAGAGCCCAAATTTGGAAAATGCTTTCTAGGCATAGAAAAGAAAGGAATACACTGAATCTTATGAGACCAAAAGGACCTTATTCACTCCTGCCAGAAACATTTGAAATTGGTAAGATTAAACACTACTAAAAACAAGTCTTTGGTAATAAATGAATTATGGTCACAGATCAATTTAAGATGTCCAAATGTCACAACTACAGGATCCATCTACCCTTGCTTAGGAAAGAAAGCTTATAGTTCTTGCTGAAAGAATTGCTAGGACTCAAAAACATCAGTGATATTTTGTTAAGTGAAAAAAAAAGAGGTAGATTACAAAATCACGTAAGGTAAAGTTTCACTTGTATAAAAACCACATATGTCCATATACATGACAGAGCAGAGTCTGGGATATAATAGACCAAAGCACTGACATTGTTTTCATCAGGTAAGTAAATTTGTTAATGTGTCTTCTTTTTACCAATTTGAACTTTCTGATATTTCTGCAATAAGTACTTCTTTTCTGATTTAAAAGAGTAAGCTTTTTAAAAACATTTTTTGAAGATATGTTGGATTGGGTTATATCAAATATGAGGAGTGAATAGCACAAAAACAGCTCTTTAATCATCAACTGAATCAATAAAGTAAATCAAGAAAATTCATTTTTGGAAGATATGCATATTATTTAGCAGCTTTAAGGGACAATCATAAGAAATTGTGTTACAAAGTTTTTAAGAGTATGAAAATATCTATGTCCACATATATTGTCTTTTCTTTTCGTGATGTCATAGGCAACTGATATTTTATAAACTGGCTTTTTTTTTAACCTGCTAACCCAGAAATCTGTAGCCAGACTGGACTTCCTAATATTTCTTAATTTCCTCCACCTCCATACAATCCACAGAAAATTGGGCCTTCTTTTTAAATATTCTATCTCAAAAGCAGATGAATATTTTTTTATCAATAAAGGGAGAGAAGATTTTCTTAAAATAAAGAAAAGAAAAATTACATGTGGTCCCCTGAACTACAATTGATAATATAGTATTCAAGGAGGTACTCTACTACAAGGTGGGTCCAGATCCCAAGAACATACTACCCAGAAAGAGATAGGGGTTTGTTCAGTGTTGTTTTAACATGGGGGTTTTTTTTGTTGTTGTTTAAAAAAAAAACCCATTAAATGAAATTTACTATATAACCAGTTTTTACTGGACTGTTCAGGAGGGTGATGTATGTTCTCATTGTTATGCAATAGATCCTCCAGAACCTTTCCATCTTGTAAAGCAGAACTCCATACCCTTTAAACAATGACTCCCCATTTTCCCTACCCCAGTCACTGGAAACCACCACTTTACTTTGTTTTTCTATGAATTTGACTACTTTACATAGCACATATATGTGGAATCATAAAGGGTTTTCCCGTTTGTGCCTCGCTTATTATCTTACTTAACATATTATCCTGAACATTCAGCCATGTTATCACATGCTACAATACTTCCTTTCCTTTAAAGGCTAAATAATATTCCATTGTGTAAATATACCATATTTTATTTATGCAATCATCTGAAGATTAACACTTGTCTTCCTTCCACCTTTTTACTGTTGTGAATAATGCTGCTATAAACATGGGTTTGTAAATATCTCTTAGAGATTTTACTTTCTGTCACTTTGGCTCTGTAGATAGAATTTAAGTTACCAGGTCATATGGTAGTTCCTTTTTCAATTTTTTGAAGAAATGGTTCCATAAGGGGTTGTTCCATTTTATAATCCCAGCAACATCGCAACAGGGTTTGAATTTCTGAACATCTTCGCCAATGGTTGTTATTTTCTGAGCTTTTTGATGGTAGCTATCTTAATATGTAGAAGATGATCATGTTGGTTTTTATTTGCATTTCTCTAAAGATTAGTAATGTTGAACATCCTTTCAGATGTTTATTGGCTATTTGTACATCATCTTTAGAGAAATATCTATTCAAGTCCTTCGCTCATTTCTTAATAAGTTTATTTGGTTTTTGATGTTGTAAGAGTTCGTCATATATTCTAGATATCAAAGGAAATGTGATATCATCAGATATGTGATTTGCAAATATTTTCTCCCATTCTGTAGGTTATCTTTTAACAGTGTTGATAGTGTCCTTTGATGCACAGCAGTCTTTAGGTTTGATGTAATCTGATTTATCTGTATTTGTTCTTATTGCCTATACTTTCTGTGTCATCTCTAAGAAATCATTCCCAAATCCAAAGTCAAGAAATTTTCACCTATGTTCTTCTCTAGCTTTATAGTTTTGTATCCTTAAATTTAGGTTTTTAATACATTTTGAGTTAATTTTTGTATATGATGTAACATAAGCATCCAACTTCTTCCTTTTGTATGTGGATATCCAATTGGCCAAACACTGTCTGTTGAAAGACAACACCATTCAACACTGTTAAAGAGACAGTCCTTTCACCATTGAGAGGGTTGGCACCCTTGTTGAAAATCATTTGATCACATATACAATGGTTTATTTCTGGGCTCTCTATTCTTCTCCATTGGTATATATGTCTGTCTCTCTGTGTGGCAGTACCACACTGTTTTGAAAACTATAGTAACTTTTTATAGTATGTTTTGAAACCAGGAAGTCTGATACCTCCAACTTTGTTCTTTTTCAAGATTTTTTGAGTATTCAGGGTTCCCTTGAAGTTCCTTATGAATTTTAGGATGCATTTTTCTATTTCTGCAAAAACTGTCATTGGGATTTTGACAGGGATTGCACTGAAATGGCTTTGGGTAGTATTGACATCTTAACAATATTAAGTCCTCTAATCCATTAATTCAGCTGTCTTTCCAAATATCTGTGCCTTCTTTAATGTTTTTCATCAATGTTATCTAGTCTTCAGTGCACAAGTCTTTCACTTCTTCGGTTAGGTTTAATTCTTAGTATTGAGGGGAGAAGTTTTGATGATATCGTAAATGAAATTATTTTCCTAATCCTTTACAGATTATTCACTCAACCTAAATTTTTGTTTCTTTAAAAAGCTTCATTGTTGGTCTTGAGGGCAGGGTATGCTCCGAGCTCTCAGCCTCCCCCACAACCACCAGCCCTAGAAGGCACCTCAAGCAGCGCCATGGCAGGTGGAACCACTATATCCACAACCTGAGGGCAGACCTGACTTTTCAGGACATTGGGCTATAAGGACTCCCCCTCTATCTGGGCCACTACCTCTGGGGAAACCTTTGTCAACATCATGCCAGCTAACATTGGTGTCCTTGTTGGCAAAGACCAGTCTTTTTGTTTTTATGAACGGGCTGACACTTGGGGGCCAGAAATGTTCTGCTATCCCAGACTCACTGTTGCAGGACAAGGAATTTACCAAGGATCTTCATACCAAGAGCACGGGCAGAGCTCCCACTTTGAACATCACGGTCACCATGACTGCCAAAACGCTAGCCCTGCTGATGGGCAAAGGTGTCCATGGTGGCATGGTGGTGTGATCAACAAGAAATATTATGAAATGGCCACCCACCCACCTGCAGTGTTCCCAGCACTAACCTTGTCTGTCCCTTTCCCCCACCACTCCCCACTGCTTTTGCACCCCTCTTCTTCCCAGACACAACATACCACATTTTCATTTGAGGGGCCATTACCTCATACCTCTTATTGCTGCCAAAACTACATGGGCTGGGGGCTGGGGCTGGATGGACAGACACCCCCCCTTACCCATACCCAACCTGTGTGTGCTTGGAAAAATTTTTTGTTTGGGAGCTGCTGTTCGTTCTCTTTCTGAATAAAAAAGATTCTACTAGCCAAAAAGTAAAATAAAAAATAAAAAACTTCATCGTTTCATTAATTTATAAAATGCATCCACATTTCAGATCCTCCTATTTCACAGATAGTTCTGGAGGCTGGCAAGTCCTAGATTATGGCACCAGCATATCTGGTGTTTGAAAGGACCCACTTCCTTGTTCATAGATGGCACCATCTCACACCTTCAAGAAATGGTGAAAGGGAAGAGAAAGGTTTTGAGACATCTGTTTATACCACCCCTACCTCCACTTTCCCCTTAGCCACAATTTACACTAGCTGCCTCTAGAACCCTCTCTCCTCTTGTTAAGAGCAGAAACCAAGCATACATTTTGTGAATTAGTTGCTGTCCCACTTTGCAAGGCTGGCAGAAAGTCAGGAGCCAGGATGATGCATTCTATGGCCTTAATCCCACCACATTGCCTGTGGACTCCCACCCCAGAAATACCATGAATGGTAAAAATGTATGAAAGAAATGAAAAAGATCCACGTAAAGAACTTCTCTTTTTCCTCTTCAGTGAAGGCAGTATTTTGCCATATACAGTTGGCACTGATTTTAATAAATAATAAAATATATGCTTCTCTATCTGCCCAACAGAGCCTATCTGGATGACTTCCAGGATGTAAAATAAGGCATGTGTGTAAAATAAGGCATTAAGTTGGTCATGATGATTGGTTATTGATTGGCAATAGACTACCAATATCATAAATTGATATTGCTGTATGACTGATTTTAATATATTTCTTAAAATAACTTTTATTTAAATGCTATTTAATAATTATTTTTGTTTAATGTAATGTTGAATATTTTTCACTTTGATCACATCGTAAAATCCAATCTGCAAATTTAAAGCATTTGTTTTATCTGTCAATTTAGAGATTTGCTTTCTCTCTCACTAAATATAAAGAGATAGAGAAATATTAATATAGAGTGATAAAAAGATATAGGTTTTATAGGTATATAGATGTTGCTGAATCATGTGACAGTCGAGTGCATACATTACAACACTTCACCCCTAAACACTTTAACATGCAACTCCTAAAGAAGAGGACATCTTCCTTCATTACCTTAATACAATTAACACACTTAAACAATAACCCAACACTATTGGGGTTTTTTATATGAATAATCCATATTCAGATTCTCCTAGTCCTTTCAAAGTAGGTTTGGGGATTTTTGTGGTATGTGTGTTTGTTTCCAACCCAGGATCCAGTCAAGGATCACACATTGCTTTTAACTGTTACCTCTTTAATGCCCTTTAATCTAAAACAGGTCTTCAGCTTTTTAGTCCTTTTTAGTCTTTCATAATATTGACATTGGGAAGAACCTAAGGCAATTATTTTGAAGAATACCCCCTCAGTTTAAATTGACCTGTTTCTCGTGATCAGATTTAGACTGAACATTTTGGGCAGGAGTACCATGTGGTTGCTGTTAAGTCATTCTAAGTTTATTTAATCAGGGGACACAAGTCAGTTTGTCCCATTACTGGTATGCTAAATTGGTTATATTGGTTACAATGTCTCTGATAGATTGAAAAGACACCTAATACGTAATCTGTGGTGTGGAACACTACCAAGTTGTAACAAACAAATCTGCCCCAAAGTTTTATAGTTTTATGCAGATACTGTGTGGCTCTTCTACTGCCCCAAGTGCCAGACTCTCAGGTAGTGTATCCTCTCCTGCCTTGTTCTGAGCCCCTCCCTGCAGTCCTCTTCCCCCTCTCCAACCCTTGGCCCATAGCTTATTCTGCTGCCTTCCTACCTCTCAGTCTTTCCTAGTTTTCCTTTTGAGCCCACATTCCTTTATCAGCAAGTCCTGAGCCTTTCAAAAGCCTTTCAAAGAGTCCCCCCCTGTACCTCCAGAGTTAACTGGCACCTAGACTTCCCACCACCCCAAGACCTAGCTCTCCTGTGGGCTCGTTCTAGTGAAGAACTCTATCCCTTCCCTTTTCTGAGGGATCCAACAACAGCATTCTCCCACCTTCTCTTGCATCCAGACAACTCCACGGCCACACAAGTCTCTGAAAGCCATGCTATATTTCTGTACCACCTTCTAAATCTCCTCATGAGTGTCATCTGTCAATCTCCAGATCTCTCCTCCCATGATCATGGCAGCTGGTTACTTTTTTTCCCCCTCTGTCTCAGATCCTTTCATCCTTCTTTGGAACCTCAATATCCTTTATGTTTAAAGTTTTCAAACCACACTTCTTTAACATTTTAAACCCTAAAGAGTTTACTTCCATTATGCAGCTGTCCACACCCATGACCACATTTTAGATCTTATCATCACCCAGAAAAGTTTCACATCTAAAATCTCAAACTCCAATATCCCCTCATCCTTCAAGCTCTGTCCCACCTGACTGTACATGCAATCTTTGACTGCATCATGCTGAGGCACTCAAATCTTTCTTCCTCTCCAAGTATACAACCTATTCAAACTCCTTCTTGAACTAGAATAACCCCTCACTCACATTCTCTTACTTGTACAGTTGCTAAGCCCGTCAGGGAAAATCAAAATCATGAAAAGCTCCTGCTTCCCTATTTCCCCAACTGCTCCTCCCCAAACCTTCCACAATTCAGCCAAAGTACTACCAGCCACCCCAGTTTGCACACCTAAAATCTAAAAGTTAACATCGATTCATCTCTTTCCTTAACCTCCAGCATGAAATCCATCTGCAAGTGCTTTAGGCCCTGTCTCTAAAACATATGTCAGCATCCAACCTCTTGTCATCATCACATTCACTGGTAACACTAGAGTCCAAGTCACCACCATCTCTCCCTTGAAATGCTCCCATCACCTCCCACATAGCTTTTCTGATTTCACTTTTGCCCCACTCCACAACAACTTCCCCACCCAATAGCCAACACAATCTTTGTATAAACCTCACTGCCCAGCCTAAAACCTACTGGCTTCCTACTGCAGTTAGAACTAAAATCACTGTCCTTACCTTCACTTGCAGAGCTATGACTAACCTCACCTCTCCCTGCTTCAGGTGCCTTGGCTCATTCCACTCTTCCCCTCATCACACTGGCCCCTTTCTTGAGAAAACCAGACTCATTGCTGGCATAAGGCATTTGCATTAGCTTTGTCCTGTGCCCTGGAGGACTTCCCTTTGATAGCCAGTGCCTGGTTCCTCTGGTCATTCAGACCTCATCTTAAATGTCACTTCCTTAGAAAGGCCCCTCTGACAATCTGATCCACAGGAGCTCCCCAGTCCCTCCCTGTCACAGCACTCAATTTTACCTGCACAGCACTTGGCCCTGGTATCATGGTCACTCATGAATTTGTTCCTGTTTGTCTGCTGCCTCCAGAATGTAAGCTCTGTGAGTGGAGGGACTTTGCTCACCACTATACTCCCTAGCACCTAAAATGTTGCCTGGCAAAAAGGCAGGGACTCAAAAGTGTTTGTTGAAAAGAAATATAGATTGGAAACAAATACAAATTTATGGCTTGCTATGTTTTCTTATAGTAAAGAATAATCTTACCTAATGTATAGGATAATTATGAGGATCAAAGTGGTTAATATGTATAAAGGGCTTAGAACAGTGTCTGGCACACTATTTGCTATAATTGTTAAATGAATGAAATAACAAAAACAAAAAGGGTTACCACTCAATAGAAAAAACTCTGCCAGAATAACAACACACTGATTCATTAATTTCATTAAAAAATATGTATTAATTGCCTACAGTCTTCCTATTGCTATGAGTGGCACTGCAGATTAAAAAGAAAACAATATGTAATTACAGTCTTTGTAGAGCTCATATTTTAGCAAAGTTCATGGATTCATAAACAAAGATTTAAAATGTGTTATGAGGCTCCTGCTTGGCTCACTGTTAGATGTCCAACTCTTGATTTCAGCTCAGGTCATGATCTCATAGTCATGAGATCAAGCCCTGCATCCAGCTCCATGCTGAGCATGGGGCCTGCTTGGAATTCTCTCTCCCTCAGCCACTCCCCCACTCGCACATGCACACTCTGTCTGTCTCTGTCTCTCTCTCTCTCTCAAAATAAATAAAAATTTTTTGAATAAAATTTTTAAAAATACAATGTGTTATAAATATTATACAGTTAGTACTGCAAGGAAAATCCAGGACATCTTCACCAAAAAGAGGACATTTGAGCTGGACCTTTCCTCCACACTGAGGAAAGAAACAATATTCTAAGCAGAAGTAACAGCATTACCAAACATCCACCCAGGCCTCAGTTCCCCTGTACCCTCACCAACCCCATTCATCTTCCCACCTATAAACCCAGTCCTACCCCTGCTCCAGTGATGAGGTGGCTCAGTGACATCATGATGTATCCAAGGTCACAATAGACCAAGTGGAACTAAGGCTACTCTCTCCGGTCACCTAGTCATTTCATGCTTAGTCAGCTGTATACATGCATGTCCTGCCTCCCAAACACTGTCTACACAAGCATGCTGAATCTCTGGGATCCCTGTGTCCTACCTTCTCACACACATGGAACAAATGAAAGCCTCCTCTATCCTACTTCGATAATAAATCTACATCGGTCACTGAGTTATAAACAGGTCACTCCTTCTTTTGCACTCCCATGGGATACTTCTGAAATCCTTATTTACCTGCCTGGGTCCTCTCCCAAACTGTATACTCTTTAACAGCTCCTGGATAGCCTTTCTGATTCCACTCTTGCCTCATTCCACAATGCCTTCTCCACTCAGCAGCGCATGTGAGCTTTTGAACATCCCTCTTTTAGCTTTTATGATTACACAGTGCCTGGCATGAACCAGGCATTCAGCAAATGTTTCAGGAATGAGTTACTGAATGAACAAAATAACCCACAAATTAATGAAAGTACACACCCCTTTTATTACTATAATACTGTATTCACATTTGCAAAAATATTGCCATCTATATATTATGCTACACGTCAATATTATTTCATGTGAAACATTGGAAAATATTAAGACAATTTAAAAAATATACTATGGTATATGATATCTGAACATACTAAATACAAAAATAAAATATTTTAGCTACCTAGCTGTAGATAGATAATACATCTATGGAAGGAGAAAAGCTAAGTGTTCCTTTTTCATTAAAAGGAAAATTATTATTCTATTATTGCTCTTGCAATGTATAGACAGTGCACATATCACCACTCGGTGCTATCACTAAATGGGAAAGGAAGCTCTGTTTTATTTTGTTCTCTTCAATTTCCTGCCTTGTTTTCAAAGGACATTTCATAAAGGAGTAAATAACCACTAAAGCCAAAGTTAATGGGGAAAAAAACATACGTGTTTATGTATCGTGTGTTATTATCTACCAATCAGAAGAGTTGCGAGTAATTAGAAATTGTTGGCTTAAAGTGACCATGTTTTTTGATCAAGAGCCACTTCTCCCTATACTGGCAGATTTCCACTTGTTTGCCTAAATTCTGTTTGCTTCCAGTGGGTCTGACAGGCAAAGAACATGGCCAGCTGGTTTCCAGAGCAATTCACTCCCTGGTCTGAGGAAGGCCTGTGAGACATGTCATAAAACAGCTGCCTCTATCTCCCCAACCAGTCAGAAATAAGCTGAGCAGAACAAAACCTTGAATAAAAAAAAAAAAAAAACTCGACTTTTCATACAAGGACAAAAGGTGGTTATTAGGCATACCAGGGAGGTTCTTTTATAGCTGGTAATTACATATAAATTCAGGACATATAATAAGAAAAATCATTTCCCTCTTCATTTACTTAAAAATGTGATTTCTGCAGTCATTATATAATTACTGGTATTTTTCAGCAACATTATTAGGAATAAATGGGCTACTGTTTCTGAAATTATAAAGATAAAAATACTGAAACTTCCTTATTAGAACTGGTTGTAGAGTAGGTGGAAAAGGGAAAATGGTTTGCTTCTCTAAAATGCCAAACTGAATTTCTTCTGTGGCAAAAGGGATCAGTCTGTCATTTTTCACCTTTAAAAGTGATTTCTCCTATCTGTCACATATTTTTAAGCCTTCCTTCCACTTGCTTAATTTCTACCTTTAAACTTCTGTATCACTGCTGACCTGTATGGAAAATTCACCTAGAACCAGAATCCCACTGTTCCATGCTTCCCAGCTAACATGGTAGTGAAGAAAAGAATAGGAAGCAGAATCCTATTTTTACTTTCTAAGCTACTTTGAGGGCTTAAGCAGAGTCATCCTCAATAGAAGTAGAAAGCAGTAATTTCTCACATCTTTCAATATTTTCCTCCTCTGCCTTCTACACCCTCAACAGTCTGCAT
>NW_026057580.1:59278461-59281014 GCF_023721935.1 Panthera uncia | reverse complement strand
TTCTTGGGAATCCCCACATAAAACCGGAACCAAGTCCCAAGTATGCATACTATCGGTACCAATGGAAACTACCTTACCTCATCCAAGCTAACAACCTCAAGCTCTATTCCCAGCTACATCTTCCAGACCCAACTACGGAGACAAGAGGTGGTAAGCAGCCAATGATAAGATAAAATTTCTTCTAATACAATCATTCATGTGCCGGCCGTCGCTTCTCCCATTCTCACTCCCAGATAACATCGTATCTTAACCTGGTTACAATTCATAAGTCTGCACAAGGTCCTTAAGGGAGAACACCACTGTTGGGGGTGTCACCCACGATAGCCAGAAAAGATGGAAATACTTTCATCAGGCCAACCTTTCAGCTATTCTCAAATCATACTACACAAACATCAAAACTATGCCAGGGCATAAAACTGACACTGTTTATCACTGTCATTACCTTGAAAGTTTACGGCTGAGGAAGAGACAAATCTCCCTCTGAAATCCTGGTTCCAGGCTATTTCTCAAAGCGGCAGCAGAATTAGAGCAGGCAAGTTACAGCTGTGCCAAGAACTTAGCCACAGCCTGCTCCTCAGGGAAGTGTGACTGAACTGGCTAATGCAACCAGCTGCAGAGACCTAAAGGTTAAAAGATAACAGAAGAAATAACAAACGCAGACGGAATGGTAGAATTAGAAAACCATTATTTTGCACCCCTAATAAAAGAATGGATCTAAGCAGATTTCATCAGTGGCTGCCAAAACCATTCACTGAAGAGATGATGACTACATCTGAATCCAATAAGCAATCTTAGTATCACTAAAAATGGGACATGCATACATTACACGCCTCCTGATGTGATACAGTAAGATACAGCATCACCTATGAAGTATTCTTGCCCCCTCCTCCAAACAAAAACACTGAACCCAAATCTAATCAATCCACTAGATATAACTGTCAGTTTACAGAAAATAAAGGGGGTGGGGAATAGAGGAATGTGTTGAATAACACTTTGAGGAAACAATCATGCAGGAGGCAGAGCCAGAATGTGGGAAATTATAAAGAACAAATGACCTGGTTTCCTCAACAAATAAAAGTGGTGGTGGGTGGAGAGGGTGAAAGGAAGAGAACTATTATAAATGTGAAAGGACTTTAGAAACATAAATCAGTGCAATCAGTGGACCTTGTTTAGATCCCAATTCAAGCAAATGTAACTGTAAAAAGACATTTTTATGACAACTGGAGAAATTTCAACATGGACTGGGTATTAGATGATATCAAAGAATAACTGTCAATTGTGTCAAGTATAAAGAGAACTGATAAAATGCTTGGAATTTAAAATACCTCTTTTGTTTAACGTCCATTTACTTTTGAAGGAGAGAGAGAGAGAGAGAGAGCACAAGTGGGAGAAGAGCATAGACAGAGGGAAACAGGGAGAGCTGTCAGCACAGAGCCCAATGTGGGGCTCGAACCCACGAGCCTTAAGATCATAACCTGAGCTGAAGTCGGACACTAAACCGATGAGCCACCCAAGAGACCCCATAAAATACTTAAGCAAAAGGAAATGAAACAAGATTGGTAAAACATCAGGAGACTCATTTTTATCATTCTCTCTACTTTAGGAAATTCCAGAAATTTTCCATAGTAAAACTTTCGTGCTTGTTTTTTGTTTTGGGGGGGGGGGGGGGGGGGTTCTTCGTTTTATAAAAGTTATGGGACAGCCTTGATAACTTTATTCGGCATCTCAGCCAGGTGTTTAGGAACTGGCAGCACCAAGCAGAGGAGGGGAGGCTTGTGTGAAATCTTGGGACCTTCCACAACTGGCATGACAAAGACACCGACCCAAAGTTCCTCACCCGAAGCACAGACCTGCTGGCTGGTTTCCCACTCCTCCTTGCCAGCTGGCTGCAAGGGTCTAAAAGCCTCTGCCCTCAGCTCCCGGGAGCAGAGGACAGGAAAAAAGAAACAGCTCTACTTGCAGATGGAGCCCACCATCTCTGAGCCAGCTGTCCTCCTCCTCGGGCTCCATGCCGAGAGACCCAGAAGGCTGAGACTCACTGCCATGGCACCAGGGGCCTGGGATCCGGTCACTCTCAACAGGGAGCAATTTCACTGGACTGGGCAGACTCCTCAAGTTATTTCAGCTTTGAAAAGAAAAATGTAAATTGGAAAAATCTATGGACTGTGAACCGGACATGAGGAATTGTTAACTTTGATTATGGTTATGGAGGAAAATGTTCTTGATGCACACTAAATTATTAAAGGGTAATATGTCCTGATAACTATAATGTACTCCAAAATATATAAGCAATGAAAAATAACAAAATGTTAACAATTACTAACTAATGTCAGAGAACTACACTTGCTAAAGTGCGAGTGGGGGAGAGGGGAAACTGGGTGATGGCCATTGAGGAGGGCACTTGTTGGGATGAGCACTGGGTGTTATATGGAAACCAATTTGACAATAAATTATAGTTTTTTAAAAAAGGCAATGTAGGGGCACCTGGGTGGCTCAGTCGGTTAAGCATGGACTTCGGCTCAGGTCATCATGGTTGGTGGGTTCAGAGCCCAC